>NC_034594.1:9584312-9593357 GCF_900095145.1 Mus pahari | reverse complement strand
AAAAAAAAAAAAAAAGAAGAAGAAAAGAAAAAAGAAAACCTCCAAAGATACTGAATGTAAATAAGAAGTAGAGGAAAGTTCAAGGAAATAAAATTCCTCCTTCCTCCCATGGCTTTCTGATAAACATGATCTTTGACCTGGTAATCAGACACTAACTCTAAACATCCTTCGAACTCAAGCCAAAGTGGTGCATAGATTTAGTGTACAGATAAGTACTATTGTGTATGTTATGTGTTGCTTCATCATTAAGTATTTCTTTAATAAATTGCAATCTGTCTGTGTAGTTTATAAACTTTAAGTAATTGTAAAATTTAAAAATGTAATATCATTCATACTATTACTATGACAATATATTTAACACAATATTTACTTTCATAATTTTTGTGTATATGTGATTTGTATACATAAAAGGGGGCAATAAACATAGATGTGTGTGGGGCATGTGTATGTACATGCACAGAGCCCAGAGGAGGAACTAGAATGTCATGCATCACCATTTTCTGCCTTGTTCCCTTGATTAAGTGAGACTACCCTAACCTGAGGGAGACTGACAGGCTGCAAACATGAGTGAGGCTTCTGTCTTAGCCCCATGGAATGTAGAATTAGAGAGTGGGCATGAATATTGCTTTTGAGTCCATATGTGTGTTAGAAGCTGAACTCAGATCCTCATGTTTGCATAGCATGCCCACTGATCACTGTCTATTGTCTCCCACTTCTCCTATAATATTGTTAAGTATTATATAGTCACAGTTTTTTTTTTAATGTCAGGAATTTGGATGTTACTAATTTTGCATGACTTATTAAATATTTACTTTCTATCAACCCATAACAACTGCATTTAATTGTTAATTCCAAGTTTGAATACTTCCAGATATACTTAAAAATGCAATCAGGAATTGTTTATTTTGCTATAACTAATTGCATTACTTAACTAAATGTCCTCTAGGATCATCTAGTTTGTCAAATACATAGAATTTCTTTTGAAGGCTGAATAATGTTCTGTTTCAGGCATTTCATCCATTTTCTCTTACAATTTGACTAGGTATAAAAACATCTTCCTTGTTAGTACTTTTACTTTGACATCATTTTAACAATTTAAATCTGCATTGCTTAAAGAAAAAGACGACTTCAAGACCCAGACAATTTTCTCTTAACTGTAAGGGCTCTAGATAATAAAGGAAACAAAGCATATTTATCTTCAACAGAAATGCATGTCACAAAACCACAAACATTTAACAATCAAATCTTCAAATGCCAAAGGTTATAACACAAAGAGTGTAGCTCTAATTTCTGGAGTTCAGAGAGATTTGCTATGAATACATTAAAGTTGTTAAAGGATGTTTACAAGTTACAAATGTTCACAGAAATTTTTAACTTGAACAAGAGAATGAGGTCAAAATTTCTAGCAACTATTTCAAATATTTCAATAATTTTTCTCCTCTAAGATAAATAGATTTATATTTGAAGTGTCTTTTGTATTCCTTCTAACCCAAATATGGCTTAAAAAAACAAAAACAAAAAAACAGAACAAAACAAAAAAACAATCATGCCTTGAGGAAAGAAAATGACAAAAAAAAAAAAAAGACAGTCTCCTAATTCTCCATCAGGTTGGTTCACAATGGTGAGCAGCACATGGGAAAGCTATCGTGTTTTATGAAAATTCTGCTCTGTCCAAAGAAACTGTTAGCAGATGCAATACAGAAAAAGTATAAATTTTTAATCAGAAGAAAAGCATAGACCTAACAGGCAGGACAGTAAAGAATAGAAGTGGGACTCTTCACACACACACTCGTGTGCTTACCCAAATGCCTGAACATATACACACAATCTCCTCCCTCCTCTCTCACTACCTTTCTGTGTACTCTAGATGTTAGGAGGAAATGAATACATCTTAGCCACTCCTATAAGCCCAAAATGCAACCCCCATAAAACATTCATGCAAAACATGTCAGGGATTTAGGATCATTACCAAAAACTGACATGAATAAAGTAAGAGGTTGTTCTTCCACAACCAGAGCCTTACTATGTAAGGGTCAGCTTGATTGCTTTCTGCACATACCAATAAGACAGAAACAAATTAAGCACCATATGGTTGTCAAAGTGACATAAACCCAAATGGAATACAATAGAAGACAGGAAAATTATTTGGAGGCATGCGATTCTTCTCCTAGTAATAAAAATGGATGTTGGAGAGAAGACTGGCTGGTTAACAGATAGTCCCAAGAGAGTTGTAGTGTAGAGGACATACACTAGATTACTATCCCCATTCAAAACACAACTCAAAATGGATCAGTGATTGATTACCTTAAGTGAAGACTGAAACTGGGAAAGGACTGAATGGGAACATGGAAGCAAGGCAGTTTAAAGAATAGGATTTCAAGTGTTAGAGAAAAAGCAGAACAAGAGAACAACGTGTCTCAACAAAACTAAGAGGTATCTGTTGGGAAAGGAAACAGAAGTAGAAAGAAATGACTTAGAAAACAGAGGAGAGTCTTTGATGTGTTCTCTTTCCTAGAGGAATAATATACAGAATTTATCAAAAAAGAAAGTCAAACTACAACATAACAAGTGATCCAATAATTAAATAAACAAATAAACAGCAGCAGAGATCTCTGTTCAAAAAGAAAATGGCTAGTATAGATGAGAAAATTTTCAATATGTAAGCTAGAATGTAAGTACAAATAAAAATTAAGTTGATTTATTATCTTATTTATTATCTTATAAGTAAGAATGGCTATGATCCACAAGAAATGCAAGCAAACCAAGATATAAAGTCAAAATTAAGAAATGTTAATGAAGGCCTAGAAAAAATGTAAATGCAAACTTATAAACCAGAGGAATTAATTAACATAGAACAGAAATCCCTTTATATCCATTCTGACAATTGTACTATTAGCAGTACCTAAGCTAGTGAATCAAATTTGGTACTTATCAAAGGCTAACCTGGCTAAAATCCTGGCATACTTTACATAATCAAACATGATTTAGTGACTAGAAGAACAAGAATCTCTCACTCATGTGAAAACATACAGAAGTAGAGATGACAAAATTAAGAAAATATTATAATATTGGAATACAGCAATGTGTACTTTCTCTCATTTTGAAATCCTAAAGGCAGACAAGGAAGCTTTCAGAGGAAGTTATTATGAAGCAATATGACCCATTAAGGGAAGGACAGTATAAGTGGGTGCAGTAAGAGAGGATGTGATCAAAGTACGTTATATTCGTACACACAATGAAACTCATTATCGCAAAATAAAACTGTCTTGATGAAAAGGAACTACTATTAAGGTTCATCTTCATGTAAAGTCTATTTTTAGCTGACATTAGTATTTTTCTAAAGATGTAACAGAAAAATTGAAATGAAAACATAATAGGGTTTATTTAAAAAGAATATAAAATTCTGTGTCTGCAATAGATTCTTACTAGACATGAGATATTGCGCCATGAAGAGAAAGGGATACATGATTGTTGATATTGGCATTCTTACTCCAAAAGATAAATAGAAAAACTAATTTTGTGAGAAGTGACATAACTTTAGAGCAGTCAATTGCCATCACTAGATTAGGATAAAATGACAGTTTAGGGATGTTTGGAGACTTTAAGAAGTTCAAGTAAACAGTGATTTCTGTTCAGGTTTTACTATGCAAAGTACTTGAAACTCTACCACAGGTGTTATAAAATGAGATGTGAATTTATCTAAGTGCATAGCAATGTTTTGCACAGACTCTTCAACGGTCCACATTTGAAGGCTTAATGTTAACGGTAAATTCCTTCTTTTTTAATTTTTTTAAATTGAATATTTTATTTATTTACGTTTCAAATATTATCTGTTTCCTCAGTTTCCCCTTACCCCACCCTCCCTTACCCTGCTTCTATGAGGGTGCTCCCCCACCCACTTACCCACTCCAGTTTCACTGCCCTATATTCCTCTACACTGGGACATAGAGTTTACACAGGATAAAGGACCTCTCCAGCCATTGATGCCTGACAAGGCCATCCTCTGCTACATAAAATAACTATACAAATTTGCCACTCCTCACAAGGAATTATAAGGAGTTATTTTAAAACAATAATCATACAAATATAATGTTCTTCATTGTTAAATAGGATAAACTTTGCATGATCAGGAAATAGATTTACTTGCTTACTTTTTAAAGATTCCAAAGTTGTCCAAATATTTGATATAGCGATATAATGCCTTCAAAGTTTTTCAAGGAGTTGATATTTTGATTTAATAATTGTCTGTGCTGTGGTGCCAGTTCTCATAAATATATGGTAAAAAATATGAGAATTATGTTTAGTAATGTGTCAGAAAACACCAAAAAATTTATTCTAATTCAGAGCCAAAATTAATTTGCTGATTTTTTTTATTTAAATATCATATATTTAAAAAGGGGGGAATCCAATTGTTATACTGTTTGAAACAGATGAAAAATGAAAATTGAAAATTATTGTAATCCCACATTTTGTGTAAATAAACTATCATGTTTTTATAGACGTGAAACCATTCCTTATGTAGCATAAAGCCCCTCACTTACCATATACTAGTGATGACCCTGTATTCAGTGTTATAGCCAAAGTTAACTGTGATATGGTGGCCTGATCATGTGTGTGATATAATTTAAATGCATGTTCAAAACCAGGGCTGCAACAAAGATCAATGATGATGCATAGTCAAGAATTGCCAGAAACACATTGGACTGACTATATCTTTTATTTTAAGTTAATATTTGTTCATTGAGAACCCAGAAACAGTATTTTGCCAGTTGAATCCCTCAACCAGTAATCTAATTTCTTGTGGCAGTTATAACTAACAATGAATGAAGGTGAGGTTTAGAAAAACCTCATCTTGATATTGGTAGGTTTTATTTTATTTTGAATGTCACATTGGTGTCACTATCCAAGTAGGGCTGAACTCCCAAAGTCTCTCAATCTCTGCACAAGCTCCTGCTATTTTCTGCAGTAATCTACATTATCATCTACTGAAAGGATTGGTTGATTGATGCTCAGCTCTATGAAACCTGCTGGAAAGGGAAAAATTATTTCTTCTAGTGGAATGTCACTGGTAAATCAACAGCAGCCTTATTAGTCAAGAGTAGTGGTCCAACCCAAAATGGACTCCATGTTTTATTGTATATTTTTTGCTTTGTTTTCGATCAGTGCCATATTTTGTCTTCTTAGTTTTATTTTTGGCTTACCTGCTTTGATTTATATTTTGGGTCTTTGATGTTGTTATTGGTGTTGTTGTCTTTCTTTAGCTTGTGTTGGTATATATATATATATATATATATATATATATATATATATATATATAAATGTGTGTGTGTGTGTGTGTGTGTGTGTGTGGTATTAGGAGGGCTTGGGGAAAGGAAAAATTTTAGTAAAAATATATTGTGTAAAAAAATAATTGTAGACAAAAATCTAAACAAACAATAAAATATGCAATATCAAAGACTCATAGGTGATTGATTATGTCTATTAGTTCTTGCAGTCACACAGATAATTTTAAAAATAACTTCAGCATCACCAATTTATAATGCTTAAACCTTAATTAAAATTTATATCTTAAAAATTCCATTCATGTGTGTGTGTGTGTGTGTGTGTGTGTGTGTGTGTATGTGTAGCATGTGTGTATATGAATGAGAAAATATTTCAGACAACACTTTTGAAAATTTTGATACTAATTTTGTAGTATTTCTCAAAAGTTGAGAATTCATTACAGGCTTTTCTGTAAACTTAACATTACATTCTCCCTTTCTTGGCTCATTCATCAAGTCTTAGGAAGTAATTTTCATTTGATACTAATTTCACTACAGAATTTATATAGATTTTAGCATCTTTTCTACTGTAATATTTTTGTCCTGATGTGCTATGTGCAATTGTGTTCATATGCATGAGTTATTTAAAGTTGTTCTCAGCTTTTAGGTAGTTGTCATCCAGTTGTACAGTGTGAGTTAATGAACTGAATGGTCTGCAGGTGAAGTTGAATTGTGAATTACTTCCATGGTAGCTGAAAGACCTGTCAACTTATACACTTCATTCTCCTCTTAGCTGAATATTCTTTATGTTAAAGATTATTTTTATCCTGTGGGTTAAAAAAAAATTGCCCACTTACTACAAAAATTTGCAGTGTTTTATTGACAGAATTGTTAAGGCATTTGTGGTAAAGCATACTGATGTGTTTGAAGCAAAGGATACATTTATTTGTGTGCAATTCCCCATTCACTTCTAGTAGATATTTCAGAGTTATTTTGAAAAGAGAAAGTACTTTGTAAACATGTTAACTCTTGCTCAAAAACGAACTATTTCCTAGATGCTTCTTACCCCATTCCCATCGTTGCAGATATCCTTAACTCATATTCCTAGGTGCTATTTGGGGAACAGGAATAATTCTCTAAAACAAACACATAGGAAGTTTTTACAATTTGTCTGGGCTTCTTTATCTATAACTGCTATTTATATATCACAATGCCAGTTATTTATGATTCCAGTACACAGCTTTCCTTATATCTAAATTCTTATCTACTCTGCTCCCCACATTGCCTTATTTGAGGGCTGAATTACTTCCCACGTGAACAAAATCAACAAAATTTTTCTCTGATTTATTAGTTATAAAACATTCGGTTTGAGTTGGGAGCATAGCTTATGGGGAGAAGACTCACTTAACATGCTTGGAGGCATGAATTCTAGGCACAACAAAGGAAGCAATAAAACAAGTCCCATTGTTAATAATGTCATAATATTCAGAATGAGCAACATAAAACTGTGTGAAAGAGGAAATGGAGAAGATATATCACGTAAGATTACTGATAACGGTTTTTCTGGTAGATGGAATTTATGCAGGAATAACAGAAGAAGAAAAGGAAAAGAAAAGAAAGAAATTAAGTGAGTCATAAAAGAAGGTAGTTTTGTCATTTAAGTGACTAAGAAGATCAATTTGAATAGTATATTACTGGCAATTAAAGGAATATATAGGACCAGAATTGGAAAAAGTAGTTCAGGATAGAAAAAAAAAATCATCAAAATTTTGATGGAGGGGATAACCATGTCAAGTTTTGATTTACGTGAATTGGAAATGTGTAATAAATGTTGGGGTAGAAAGATATACATCCATATATCACCATAATCAGTGAACCTTATCCTAAAGATACATATAGAAGGGGGCAGGTGATATAAAATACCATTATAAGAAAGGTTCTACTCTACTTCTTTCTTCTTTCAATATCCTAGTATATACCAAATAAAAATAAATTTAAGATAGCAATGGGTTTTTTATTGTTTGTGGTACAAAAGATGCAACTGAGGGGAAGGGTTTGCAAAAGGTCCAACTTCTGTTGATGTAAGTAAGAAGTTTATCTCCATCTTGTTATCAGAAAATGTGAAAAGGGCAGATGCAAGCAACCAGTTTGCTTTCAAATTTTTCTCCTCTTTATATATAATCGGGACTCTCAGCTGTGAGATAGTGCTGTCCACATATAGACTGTATTTTCTTCTGTGAGTATTCCCCTATTGACACATTCAAATATATGTGTAGCTATTACCATAGGAGTTTATTAATAAATTTTGCAATCCTAGTGAATCATTACAATCTGGAAAGAATATTTGGATAAAAAACTTAATTAAACCATTTTTATAAAGACATTTTCAAAGGGTAGAGTTGGGTTGAGAATTATTAGTATTGTCTAACCGTCTGCAATCCTACAGATGGAACAACAATATGAACTAACCAGTACCCCCTAGAGCTTGTGTCTCTAGCTGCATATGTAGCAGAATATGGCCTGGTTGGCCATCATTGGGAAGAGAGGCCCCTTGGTCTTGCAAACTTTACATGCTCCAGTACAGGGGAACGCCAGGGCCAAGAAGTGGGAGTGGGTGTGTAGGGAAGCAGGGGCGGGGGGGGATATAGGGAACTTTCAGGATAGCATTTGAAATGTAAATGAAGAAAATATCTAATAAAAAATTGAAAAAAAATGGTATTTGAGGAGAGATTTTGAGACTGTGGTAGTTGTGTATTTGAACCAGAGGCAGGGGTGAAGGTCCCTTCTTAGAAAGTATGCAGGGGCCACCTGCTAGCTGGTCTTGACCTGCTAGGAGCCTCACAATCTTATTCACTATCCTCAGTCCTGTTTTTTTCTCCTTGGCTATTCCTGGTTGTCTATTGACTACATCTGGAATAAGCTACAATGGAGGGTACACCTGTGATCCATATCTTGAGGCTAGGAGGCACAGGCTTCAGACCTGCATCTTGTCATGGAGATCTTGAGGCATAGTGGCTATGAAAAGCTTAGGCTCAAGCAAGGTAGTACATACTTTTAAACCCAGGAGACTGAGGCAAACAGATCTCTGAGTTCAAGCTCAGCATGAGATAAAGCAAGTTCCAGATCCAGGCATGGTGGCACATACCTTTAATCTTGACTACACCTTCTGGTTGATGACTACAAAAGAACATTAGAGAAAGAAGATTCTCTCTAGTTCACCTGCTTGCAGTTACTTGCTAGCGTATCTGTTGGAACCTACTTCTATGTGATTTCAGCTTATACAGACAACCAACTGAAACAATTAGCCTTGTGGGACTGACCTGCGACTAGATTCTTGGACTTCCCATTCACAGCTGCCCACTGTTGGGTTAGCTGGACTGCAGAGTTGGTTTTGTTGTTGGTGGTGTTGTGTTTTTTTTGTTATTGTTCTTGTTTTGTGTGCTTTGTTTTTATTAAATGAAGATGTAGATCACGTGAGTTGTCAATGTGGGAAGAAGAGCAACATCCTCCACCAAGAGTGGGAAGTTTATGAATCCCACAGATAAAATCCCAAGATAAAAAGGTAAGTGGAAAAGAGAATTGAAAAAGAACAAAAAAATTGAGCACCATGGCAAAGTCTGCAGTTTAGAAAGAGTGAAGACCATAAAAAGGGGTGTTCAGCTCTACCATGCTTACCCTCTTACTCCTTTGTCCTCTCACTTCTCTCTCTTCTCTCTCCTCTTCTCTTTCTCTTTCTCCTCTCCTCTCCTCTCCTCTCCTCTCCTCTCCTCTCCTCTCCTCTCCT
>NC_034594.1:9561658-9584027 GCF_900095145.1 Mus pahari | reverse complement strand
TTCTCCCTCTCTCTCTCTCCTCTCTTTTCTCCTGCATTTCTATAATAAAGCTCTTAAACCATAGAGTCTCTGCTCTGCTCCATCAAGGCCCACTATGCACTCTGCTCATTGTTGGGAACTTCTTCCATATTCCCTCCATCCCACAATCCTGGTGGCTTTAGCAAAGTAGCTCCGGGGAGGGGGGTCCCTGTCGAGGCTGCCCCTTCTCCACTCCCTGCCACATGGGTCAGAGGCAATGCCCACCCTGGGCCAAGTGGAAAGCACCTGGCAGTCTCTCCACGCCTGACTGACCAGAGAATAGAGAAACTCTGGAGGGGCATTGGGCATCTTTGTCCTTCCCCACTTCCCCAGGGCCCTCCTGGGCCCCCACTTAATTTTATTTTGTTCCCAACATACTAATGGAGTTTATTTTTCTCCAATGGTTAGTTTGGGGGGTATCTAATTGAAGTATGATTAATCCACATTTATTAGTTCTAGAATCATCCAAGAGATATCTGAGTGTGTCTTTGAAAGCATTTCTAGAAAGATTGAACTGAGAGAGGAAGGAACATAGTGCATGGAGTAGATCCATCCGTGGGCTTTGACCATTCAATAAATCCAGAGACTGCCTCACCTGGGGATAAATACCATAAACAACCACCAAACCCAGACACTATTGCATATGTCAACAAGATTTTGCTGACAGGACCCTGATATAGCTATCTCTTTTGAGGCTTTGCCAGTGCCTGGGAAATACAGAAGTGGATGCTCACAGTCATCTATTGGAAGTAATTCAGGACCCCCAATGGAGGAGCTAGAGAAAGTACCCAAGGAGCTAAATGGGTCTGCAAACCTATAAGAGGAAAAACAATATGAACTAACCATCACCCGCAGAGCCTGGTATATAACTGAATATGTAGCAGAAGATAGTCTAGTCGGCAATCATTGGGAGGAGAGGCCCTTGGTCTTGGGAAGATAATACGCCTCAGTACAGGGGAATGTCAGGGCCACGAAGTAAGAGTGGGTGGGTTGGAGAGCAAGGTGAGGGGAGGGTATAGGGGGCTTTTGGGATAGAATTTGAAGTGTAAAACAAGAAAATATCTAATAAAAAATAAATTAAAGAAGCAAAGGAAAAAGCAAGCTTAGCTGGAGCATCTATCTTTCTGCACCATTTAACTTAGACCACAACTTCACCAGCTACCTCAAACTTACTAGCATGCCTCCTTTTATACTGTGAGCTAAAATAAATATTCATCCTTGATCTTGCTATGTGTCCAGAACCACATCAATGAAAAGATAACTAATGTCTATCATCGCATTAAGTGACCATGAATATGTATTCTCTTTCTGTTATAGTCTGTGATGCTTTCATAGGATTTAATGACAGATTAAAACACCCAGTAAATAAATGTGATAAAAACCTACCCTCTGTTGGTTTTGAATGCTGGAAAGCAAATATCCAGAAGTCAGCACAACCATGACCTACAAAGGTTTCAAAGAGGAAGCTTCCTTATTTATTCCAGTTCTGGCAGTACTGACATTCTTTTCTTTGTGGCAGAATAACTGATATCTTCTGGCATTGTGGCAAGGTCTTACTCTTACTGTTTCTGTGGAGATTTTCCCCCTGTTAATTAAAAATGATACTCTAATTAGGTTTAATACTTCTGCTATTCCAGATTACAGCGTCAAAGATTCTGGCTAAATATAAGGTCCCAACTCAGAACCAGGTCGACATGGGCTTTGAAGAAACCTAACTCCATCTGTTGTACCTCTTTCTATGAGTGTGACCCTAAATGTTTAATCACCTCCACTTTCTTAACAACAAAGACTAAACTTCGAAAGAAAAGTAAGAAAAAATGTATTGTCTCTACGTGGCTATACCAAAATCTGAACATATTCCATCTATACTAGGTATATTATTCTGTTAATACTGGAATTAAAATTGATTGACATTCCTCTGCTGAGAAGCAAAGCACCCTGCCAAGGTCCAAAATGATAATCTATAAATAAAATACTTGGAAATTCCATTATTTAAAAATAAGAAGTTTCTTATATTGTAAAACCCCTTTAGCTATAAAGTTAATAAAATATTAGATGATTTTAAAATATAGCTCATCAGCAGGGGGAGTTCAGTCCTCAAAGATCAAAGCCAAATACGAACTGTGAATTCTGAAAGATAAGCATGCTCTGAAACTAGGGCATGCCCAGTGGGAATGGTGATCCTAAACAAAGAAGTTTCCCCCTAAAGATTTAATTATTTTGAAATAGTTTTGTGTTTACTGCAAAATTACATGGTTACTAACCAATGGCCCACTTGCCCATGTATTTATATCCTCACTTTAAAAATCAACCCATAACACTATGTTTAATATGTTTTGTTAAAGTAGAGGATACATTAAAATTACTCAAGACCCTTAGTTTGCTACACTGTTTATTCTTCATGTTATATAGAATACAGATTGGATAAGTGGATGTTGATCTGTATCAGTCATCACTATGGAGAGTTGCATGATTTCCAGTAGGAAAGGATACTCAGGAAGGGAACTGAATAGAAGATTTAAAACAAGAGTGATCATTGTGTTTGGAACTTTTTCCAAGAGTTTAGAAACAGAAAAAGTCTTAAAGAATGTTTTACTTTAGTTGTAAATGTAGGGGGAATTCAATCACTTTTTCTTTATAGAGCATTTTTACTCTCTGATTTGTCATAAGCATCTTTTTAACAGTTCATATATGGTCATAGTTTTATCAGTGAAGTGTCCACTCTTTAAGACAGCCAAACTGTCTAGAGGTGAGACAAATTTCAACAGTTTTGTTCACTGATGTTTTCTCTGGAAGAAGATTCAATTACACATTTGGTGAATATGATGAATATCTACTTATTTTTAATATGATAAAGTATTTTCTGGTTCCTTAATGCTGCTTTATGTGATCAATCACTAAAGATCTAAAACTTCAATTTCAAAAGTAAAACTAAAATAATTTAAACATTTAAAAGACTTACTTCAAATATGCAAACATGCTGGGCATGGTGGAGCATGCCTTTAATCCCAGCACTCGGGAGGCAGAGGCAGGCAGATTTCTGATTTCGAGGCCAGCCTAGTTTCCAAAGTGAGTTCCAGGACAGGCAGGGCTATACAAAGAAACCATGTCTTGAAAAACAAACAAACAAACAAACAAAAACAAAAACAAATATGCAAACATTTATAACTATCCTGACCATAGTGTTTCATTTCCATATTCCTAGAAAACATGAATTTGTGTTAGCAAAAGCAATGCTATATCTAGACTAGAAGGGAAACATAATCTGTTATGTAAATGATACCCAACTCATTAATATGGGGTTCACTAATATTAAAGTGGATTTCACTCCATGACAGTAAAGATTACTATCCCAAAACCTGAGATTAACAAAGTCTAGTCTGTAAAAGCTACTACAAATATAACTGTGCTATATACTATGAAATAGCGTGAAATATGACAATTTGTTTTCTGATCTTAATCACAACAGCTGCTCTTTCTTTAACATGTTTCCAACACTACAACTACAAGTCCTAGATAGAACTACACTTGAAAGTGATCTAGACCTGAATCAGAATGAGAAGCATAACTCACCATGTGTGTGCACATAACAAAGTACAGGTTGACATAAAAGTATTAATGCATTCACTTGGTAGCTTAGAGCAGAATTGGAAGAGCTATTCCACAAAGAGAAATAATGTAGATAGAAGATAGATAGATAGATAGATAGATAGATAGAAGAAAGAAAGAAAGAAAGAAAGAAAGAAAGGTGATAGAAAGAATAGAGAGAGATAAATGTAGAAAGAGAGGTAAATGTGGATATAAATTAGATATAGATAGGTGAATATATATATATATATATATATATATATATATATATATATATATATATATATACATATGTATAGGTATAAGTTAGATATATAGTAGCTGAGTACCTGAGTCTGTTTGCAGAAGGATTCACCTCAGAGGATTTGGTATGTTTTTCTAAGTCAAAGATATTATTAGATGGATGTACTTTAAAATTTTTTGTCAGGTTTAAATCCTGTTACATTTTCAAAGCACTCTAAAATATATCTCATTAGGGTCATAATATAGATTTAATAATACTTCTTAAGAAAGAGTAAAAATCTTAATTCACTAAGCTTTCTTATATCTAAATATTATTACTTTAAAACAATACCAAGAATATTCTATTTGCTTAAGCTTTGTATTACTAGTAGCAATACTAAAGGAATAAATGGTTGCTAACTACTTGAATTTCTCACATATTTGTGTGTTTCTTTAAATTTTCAGTTGTTTATATGTATGTGGTCTGCACACAAGTGCATAGAAATGTTCAAGTGTATGTGCTAGAATGAACAGAGTGAATGCCAATGCCAGAGGTTACCTTCTGGTGTGTTTCTTGATCACTTCGCACTTTAATTGCAGCGGCAGTCTTCCTCAATGACCACCTGTTTGGCTGTGTTGTATGTCCAGCGTTCTTGTGAGATCCTTTGTCTTCACTTCAGAAGCACGAGAATTACAGGGAAGCCACCATGACTCCCCAGCTTCCATTGTGTTCTGAGTGTGTGTATCTCAACCTTCAGGTTTAGAAGATACGTGTGTTCTCTCAACCACTGGACTGTCTATCTCTCCAGCCTATTCAAGTGAAGTTTAATCAAAAGAGAGTCCAGAGATTGCTCACTGACCACCCTACTATAGTAATGACTCTATCAATGCACATGGTGTTTTTTGAGGGAAGTAATAGCCTCAGTCTTCCATAAAATTAAAACGAGGTGAAAGCATCATTCCACTTTCCAAATCTTCAGAATTTTTATTGACAATACTTTTGCCTACACTACACTCTGACTATGCTTTCTCCTGTTTCAATATTTCCTAGTTCTTCCTCCCTTTTCTACCTCAGTCCACAACCTTCCTATCTGTCTCTCCTTAGAAAACAACCAACCAAACAAACAAACACAAAAATCAAAATTTAAAAGAGAACAAAGAAAATGAAAGAATGATTTTTGATAACTCACAATATTTGATGACTGGCCTGGGTAGAAAGAATTTTATGCATATTTCTATACATTTGCTTCATCTATGTAGACTTAAAACATCTCTAGCTAACATCTACTTTTTTTAAATAAGTGCACAGGAGAAAAGACAAATACATTGATGGTAATATATCTCTGTTTGCTAATATTGTGCTCAGAATAACTCCCTGTATGTTTACGTCAATATACTTCTTGAAGTTTTCATTGTTTAGGAAGCAGATATGTGGTTACTCTTTTATACAGATATTTAATCAGTCTAATATTTTGTTAAAGATAAAATAATAAAATTTAAGTATAGTACTTTATGTGAACAAATATATTAACCTACAAAAAATTATATTTTATATGTATTCATAGTTGCCCTCTTAAAAAATATCATTTGACTTATTTAGCCTCCTGTTAGAGTGAACTTCATTTTTAATATTACATGATCTATATTTTACGACATTTATAGGAGATTTGGTCTCCTTATGCCATACCCCAGGATGCTAACTTTGTTGGAAATTTGTCACTGAACTTACTGTGTACATAAAAACTGATTTTAAAAATGCTGAGTGACATTACCCATATAAGAAATGTCTTTATGACCAATAACTATTTGATACATTAATGCATGTATCAAGTGGAGTTTGTTGTATTTAACTACATGTAAATTCACTTGTTTGCTCTACTGTACATTTATTTGGTGATTTTCTTCACATTTTCTATTATTCAACCCACTGTAGCATGCCTACTTGATTGTGCAATAAGAATCTCCCAATCCCAATATAATGTATGTGTCAGGACCTCCTACTCTTCTATATAAAGGGCTAATTCAAGGAGAAGTGGTGTTGCTTCTACAGCCAATATGTGGTAGAACTAAGTAGTAGTGGTGTACATGGTGATGGGCTTTGACTTGAGCAAAGAAGTTTGACACTGGGGCAGGCTTGTCACTTTTACTAGTCCATTCTCAGCTATTTGTTAAGTATTCAGTCTTTTAAATTTAATTCTGTCAAAGTATTCACCTGTCTTTAGAGTATCAATTATTTTAGCTCAGAGGAGTTAGTAATAATCACTTATATGTTGTATTTCTACTGCTACCAGGAGTAATTGTGTCCTTATCACTTCTTCCTCGATTAGAATGTTCCATCTGCCTTTGTAATATAGATAAGTATTTGTCTCTTTTCTTTTAAAAAGTATGTCTTCACTTCATGAATCTTTCGTTGTACTTTTTAGTCTCTGCCATTTCCTTCCATTTTAATCTTCACTGATTCTATGTGCTAATTTTAATTTCAGTTTATATTTGTTTTCCTAATTTCTTTTTTTAGATATTTCATTCATTTACATTTCAAATGTTATCTCAAAAGTCCCCTATACCCTCACCCCCCCCCGACCTGCTCCCAAACCCACCACTCGAGGTTTCTGGCCCTGGCAATCCCCTATACTGGGACATATAATCTTCACAAGACCAATAGCCTCTCCTCTCCTTGATGGCATAAGAGGCCAAACTCTGCTACATATGCAACTAGAGACCCAAGCTCTGGGGGTACTGATTAGTTCATATTGTTCTTCCTCCTATAGGGTTGCAGACTCCTTTGACTCCTTGGATAATTTCTCTAGCTCCTTCATTGGAAGCCCTGCGTTCCATCCACTAGATGACTGTGAGCATCCACTTCTGTATTTGCCAGACACTGGCATAGACTCACAAGAGATAGTTATATCAGGGTCTTGTCAACAAAATATTTCTGGCATATGCAATAATGTCTGGGTTTGGTGGTTGATTATGGGATAGATCCCCAGGTGGGGCAGTCTCTGGATGGTCCTTCATTCAGTCTCAGCTCTGAACTTTGTCTCTGTAACTCCTTCCATGAGTATTTTGTTCCCCATTCTAAGAAGGAAAAAAAGTATCCACACTTTGGTCTTCCTTCTTCTTGAGTTTCATGTGTTTTACAAATTGTATCTTGGGTTATTTTCTTGCCTTTTCTAGGATGTAGTTTCCCTCCTTGTGTTGGTGTTTTCCATCAATTATCCTTTGTAGGGCTGGATTTATGGAAAGATATTGTGTAAATTTGGTTTTGTCATGGAATACATTGATTTCTCCATCTATCGTAATTGGGAGTTTTGTTGGGTATAGTAGCCTTGGCTGGCATTTGTGTTCTCTTAGGGTCTGTAAAACATCTGTCCAGGACCATGTGACTTTCATAGTCTCTGGTGTGAAGTCTGGTGGAATTCTAATAGGTCTGCCTTTATATGTTACTTGACCTTTTTTCCCTTACTGCTTTTAATATTTTATCTTTATTTAGTGCATTTGTTGTTCTGATTATTATGTGCCAGGAAGAATTTCTTTTCTGGTCTAGTCTATTTGGGTTCTGTGGGCTTCTATGTTCTTGGGTATCTCTTTCTTTACATTAGGGAGGTTTTCTTACATAATTTTTTTGAATATATTTACTGACCCTTTAATTTGAAAATCTTCATTCTCATCTATACCTATTATCCTTAGTTTTGGTCTTCTCATTTTATCCTGGATTTCCTGGATGTTTTGAGTTAGGATCTTTTTGCATTTTGCATTTTCTTTGATTTTTGTTTCCATGTTTTGTACGTAATCTTCTGCACCTGATATTGTCTCTTCCATCTCTTGGATTCTGTTGCTGATGTTCACATCTATGTTTCCCATTTTTTTTCCTAGGATTTCTATCTCCAGAGTTGTCTCCCTTTGGGTTTTCTTAATAGTTTCTACTTCCCTTTTTAGATCTTGGATGGTTTTATTCAATTCCATCACCTGTTTGGTTGTGTTTTCTTGTAATTCTTTAAGGGATTTTTGTGCTTCCTCTTTAAGGACTTCTACCTCTTTAGCAGTGTTCTCCTATTTTTCTTTAAGTGAGTTATTAATGCCGTTCTTTAAATCATCTACCAGCATCATGAGATATGATTTTAGATGCGAATCTTGCTTTACCAATGTGTTGGGGTATCCAAGACTTGCTGTGGTGATAGTACTGGATTCTGATGATGCCAAGTGGTCTTGGTTTCTGTTAGTAAGATTCTTACATTTGCCTTTTGCCATTTGGTAATCTCTGGTGTTAGATGTTGTAGCAGTCTCTGTCTGGAGCTTGTTCCTCCTTTGATTCTGTTAGCCTCTGTCAGCACTCCTTAGAGTTTAACTCTCTCCTGATTCCCAGTGGTCAGAGCACTCTCCGAGGGCAAGAGCAAGCTCTCCTCTTGCAGGGAAGGTACCCAGAAGTCTCTGCTCAGCTTCCTGGCCTAGGATGAAGGCCCAAAGGAACCCTGTCCATGAAGCTGTGTTGCTTTTGTGGCCTGTGCATTCTCCTATGAGATCTGGTCTCTGAGAGACACAGGATATAAGATGGTGCTCTCACCTGTGTCCCCGGGGTCAGAGCCTTCTCTGGAGGCTGACTCTCCTTAGTGATCCTAAGAACCTGGGTGTGATAGGGGAGCTGTAGCATGGAGAGTCCTCTGGGGACCATGGGACCATCCACGGAGTTCTCACCCATGGTGGCCCTGCTGACTGGAATGAATCCCAGCCACTGGTCTGGATTGTTTCCTGTGTCCCTGTTCCTGCTGGCACAGTCCCCTGCTGGTTGTTTTTCAATAGATATTGCATTCCACTCACCATTGATCCCAAGATTCTTGGTGTGCCAGGGTGCCTGTGATGTGGAGAGTCCTCTGGGGACCATGGAACTGTCCCGCTGAGTTCCCCTAATTTCTTAAAATGCAACATTGTTTGTTGTTGTTGTTTGTTTGTTTGTTTGTTTTTTAGTATAGAATAGAGTTTATTCAGGGCATGAGTAGGGGAATTGAATGAGTAGAGACAGAGAAAGGCAGGTTAAGGGACAGGGAGAGGGAAATGTGGAAAGAGGATTAGGAGTAAGAGAACAGAGCAAGAGCAAGAAAGCAAGAGTTTTATTTTGTATAATTATATTTTAAAGATTTCTGCAATTAAATTACTAATTTCCCTTAACAATATCAATTATATTGATGAGATTACTAATTCTATTACTTCTTACTCTCACCATATTTCTAAAGCCTAGCATTCCCTGATATCACTCCATAATATATTATTCATGATTGTTTTAAATACCTAGTGGATATTTCAAGTATCTTTACCAGATGAGAAGAAGATCCCAAAACTTAGTGTGTCAAAGTTGTCTACTTTCCCACTCATCGAACAGTTGAAGACTAGACATAATGATCTAGGAAAAAAACTGACTGTAGTGAACACTGTTTTAGTGTGTTCTGGTTAGTTCTAGCAGAAATTATATTATATTCCTGTGATAAGGTAAATCTTACAGAGATTTTATGTCTTAGGAGTGAGAATTTCACAAGTGTGTACCAGAGAAATTTTGTTGCTTTTCATTAATTTTTCCACTAGGATGACATGGAATGAAAGTAGGGAGATGGAATAGGATATTTTTCTTTTTCCAAGTAACTTATGTAGATAAACACAATGCCATGTTAAACACTGGTAGGATAATATCCTATAAGGGTAGGATTTCTAACAATAATTAGGTAACATGACATTTTGGGCAGGAGAGGGCTCACCCATTAAAAGCTAGGATCACAACCAAAATTATAATACAATGTAGCAGTTTCAAAAGGATATTTTCTACCTCTCCTGTTGACATACTGAGGGCTTTTCTCTGACATTTTCTTTAACAAATACCTGGCTCCTAGAGGTAACTGTCACTAAAGTATAAAACCCTCATTAAAAAAAGTGTTATCTTGATTATCTTGATTTCCATTTTCACAATTTCTCACTGAGCATACAGCAATTCCTAGATGCATGTTCAGAGTTGCCCTGTGCTGTGCTGATCCTACAGAAGTTTCTCCTTGTTTATTTTTGTTCTGGAAGGCTGTGGTTTTCTGTAATTGCCTGTCCTTCAATTTCTGTGGGACCATTTTTCCCAGTAATTGCAATTTTTGACAGATGTAAGGAAACTTGTTGATGTTTCATTTAGTTCAGCATGTTAGAGAGATGATTTCCAAGATATTTGCATGTAGAATTGGAAGCCTCAAGTGATTACATTTACTTGTAATTTCAAATAACAACAACAAAAAATCAGTTCTCCATTACTGCACATAAAATATTTTACTTAGATTGCAAAAATTTTTATTGTAATTCCATCTAATATATATAAATTCTATAATTCAAAACTGTTTTAAAAGATAAACTATGAACATGTTTTTTAAAGATTTACTTATTATATGTAAGTACACTGTAGCTGTCTTCAGCCACTCCAGAAGAGGGAGTCAGATCTTGTTACAGATGGTTATGACCCACCATGTGGTTGCTGGGATTTGAACTCCGGACCTTCAGAAGAGCAGTCGGATGCTCTTACCTACTGAGTCATCTCACCAGCCCAACTATGAACACTTTTATCTATGTGAATAGTACATATATTTTAAGTTATGTTTGCAAAATTCATATAATTATCTTAAGAACAGAGAAAATAGAGTTCAAATAGCTTATTTTTTTTATTTTAAAATGTACAGAAATCAAGTCTCTGAAACTATAGATGAATGGAAATAACTTCCTCTATTCTATCTAAGCACAAAAGGTTAAAGCTGTATACTAACAGCAATCGAAGCTACAGAAAATACAGAAGCTAATGAAGACCAATAACACACTACTGAATAAAAATTGGTTCAAGGAAGAAATCAAGGAAATTAAAAAAAAAAAACTTCAAATCTAATGTAAATAAAACAAAAAACAAAATAATTATATATCTTGATCAAATACCCTGAATCCAAACAAATATTAAGCAACAGCTATGGTTGAACTCATTGGCAAAAGTTTTTTCTCAGCTGGTATGGATGACAAAGGCATCTAGACTAACAATAAATGCAATGCCATTAAACTAAAAAGATTTTGTGCAGCAAACCCCGCCCCCCCCAACCAGTACTATTCAAGTGAAGAAGCAGCAGCACACAGAATGGGATAAACTTACCAGCTACCAATAATTATAATCTATATTACACAAAGAACTCAAAAATTAGATAGCAAGGAAAAAAGCAACCCCATTGAAACTGGGAATAGCAATATATGTACGTGATCACTGAAGACTTACACACCAAAGACTTGGGGACTATTGTGAAGAGGTTGTCGAAAGATTATAAGTGGCAGAGCATCAGGGATATTTATCTACACAGATTCAGAAGTTATAACAATAAAGTCTGATCAACATGAATGCCTAAACACAAGCTGCTGAATTGGATGGCTGAAACCCCCATGAAACCTCAACCCTATTCAAGGAAATTAAAAAAAAAAAACAAATAAAGCATAGATGTAAAGAAATAGTCATAAAAAGGTTCGGACCTGAAAACATACATACAAGTTATACATAATAAGATGTTACTTTTACATTTTAGAAAAATATTTATATAAATATACATATATGCATGTGACAAAAATCAGTATAAAAGATTACAGTGAACTTGACAAAAGTGGGAGTTTATGAGAGGACAAAGGAGATCTAAAGAATGTATTATAATCAGAAAAATAAATTAAATTAAAAAAGTATCATGCATCTAAAGAGATAATTCTCAAAAGATGACACTCAAATGGCCCTAGAGCATTTTAAAGTGTTCAGAACCCTTAGATACTAGAGAAAAACTACATTAAGATACAGAAGAGTGAGGCTGTAAAAGACAAAGGACATGAAAGATTAGTATAGTTTTGAATAAAGGCAAATACTGCCCATGGGAGCCCATACAGCTGCTATAAAATAATAGTAGACTATAGAATGGTGAAGTTAGTTGTGCTTCATGATCCTGCAATAACACTTTTTAAATTTTTTTCATTTTATTTTTTATTTGATATTTTTGTTATTTATATTTCAAATGTTATCCCATTTCCTAGTTTCCCTTCTGAAAACCCCCTGTTCCCTCCCTCATCCCCATGCTCACCAACCCACCCACTCCCTCTTCCTGTCCCTGACATTCCCCTATACTGGGGCATAGAACCTTCACTGGACAAGGGCCTCTCCTCCCATTGATGACCAACAAGTCCATCCTCTGCTACATATGCAGCTAAAGACATAAGTCCTGTTATATGTTTTCTTTGGTTGGTGCTTTAGTTCCAAGGAGTTCTGGACATACTGGTTAGTTAATATTAATGTTCCTCCCATGGAGCTGCAAACTTCTTCAGCTCCTTGGCTCCTTTCTCTAGATCCTTCATTGGGGACCCTGTGCTTAGTTCAATGGATGGTTGTGAGCATCCATTTCTGTATTTGTCAAGCACGGGAGGAGCCTCTCAGGCTACAGCTGTATCAGGCTCCTGTCAGCAATCTCTTGTTGGTGTCTACAATAGTGTCTGGGTTTGGTGGTTGTTTATGGGATGGATCCACAGGTGGTGCAGTGTCTGGATGGTCATTCTTCCGGCATGGGGGGTGGGTGGGTACCAAATCACATTCTCTTTTTTTGTTGTTGTTGTTTTTGAGACAGGGTTTCTCTGTGAAGCTTTGGCTCTCCTTGAACTCACTTTGTAGACCAGGCTGGCCTCGAACTCAGAAATCTGCCTGCCTCTGCCTCCCAAGTCCTGGGATTAAAGTGCATGGTCATTCTTGATTATGGATCCAAAGGTCTCATATTGGACTTTTGAGAATTTCCTCATCTATGTTCATTTAAAATAACCAGGAAATCAAAACAACCTAATTGTCCATCAACTGATGACTGAGTAAAGAAAATACAGTATTCAAATAATTAGTATATTAAATTATTAAGAAAAATAAAATTGTAAAATTTGCAGCTTAATAGATGATAAAATTAATAATTCTAATTGAGAGAACTCTGATATAGAATGATAAATATTCTGATTTTCTATAATTTGTGGATAGTGAGATATTCAGATATGTGTTTCATTTAGTAAATCCAAAGAGGCAAGTAAATTTCTAAGGGGCCATGAGGAGGGATTTTCCAGGGAGATGAAATAGAACACATTGGTATGATGGATTTAAAAGAAAATGATGGGATATTAAGGGTTATATGGTGCTAAGAGGAGGGTAGGGGAGGAAAAGAATACGAGGAACAAATAATTACACTAATGTCCTTTTCAAAAAAGTTACAATATGCATACTACAGTAGAATATTCCATGTGGAAACTCAAGAAGAAGGAAAACCAAATTGTGGACACTTCAACCCTTCTTAGAATTGGAAACAAAACTCCCATGGTAGGGGTTACAGAGACAAAGTTTGGAGCTGAGATGAAAGGATGGACCATCCAAAAACTGCTCCACACAGGGGTACATGCCCTAATCAGCCACAAAACGCAGACACTATTGCATACAACAGCAAGATTTTGCTGAAAGGACCCTGATATAGCTATCTCTTGTGAGGCTATGCCAGTGCCTGGCAAACACAGAAGTGGATGCTCACAGTCAGCTATTGGATGGAACACAGGGCCCTCAATAGAGGAGCTATGTAGACGCCCACCTCACCAGCAAGGAAGACGCCACACAACAGGATTCTTTTGCACACGTTTATTGGGAGAGCTTGATTGCTGTGGCGAAAGACCCTGTGCCCAAAAACTGGTGCTACTTATATATGCTTAGGATAGGCGTGAAGCCTCCTGATTGGATATGCCATCAGAACCTCAGCGGATACCCGAATGCACATGTGCACATTGCTTGTTTATCAAGAAGGCGTGTAGGAAGTCGGTGCCATCTTGTAATGGCAAATTACCTGGCTTCCCACAGAGCTAGAGAAAGTACTCAAGGAACTGAAGGGGTCTGCAACCCTATAGGTGGAACAACAATATGAACTAACCAACACCCCCAGATCTCGATTCTCTAGCTACATATTTAGCAGAAGATGGTCTAATCAGCCATCATTGGGAAGAGAGGCCCCTTGGTCTTGCATACTTTATATGCCCCATACAGGTGAACACCAGGGCCAAGAAGGGGAGTGGGTGGGTAGGGGAAGGGGGGAGGGTATAGGGGACTTTGGGGATAGCATTTAAAATGTAAATGAAGTAAATACCTAATAAAAATTGGAAAAAGAAATGTAAATGAAGTAAATACCTAATAAAAATTGAAAAAAAAAGAATATTCCATGCACACATGCACACGGACACACACAGACACACAGACACATGCATATATACATACATATATACATACACAGGATGAATTTAAAATATAGTTACACTATAACCAGCCTATTATACTCCTATTATATATGAAAGAGTAGCAAATAAAATGTTTTGTGCAGGAAAGTAATATTTAGTGTGGAGTTGTTAACTGGAGGTTCCATAGATTCCAAACTAATACAGACTATTTGCTATTCTCTTGGTTAACCTCTAGAATAATGGTTCTTTTTTTTTTTTTTCAGATTATTTTTTAATGGCTGTTTTCTTTATTTACATTTCAAATGTTATTCCCTTTCCTTGTTTCACCGAAACCCCCAATCCCATATTTGCTTCCCCTGCTTCTATTAAGGGTGTTCCCCCCACCTACCCACCCACTCCCATCTACCTGCTCTGGCGTTTCCCTATACTGGGCCATCGAGTTTTCACAGGACTAAAGGCCTCTCATCCCACTGATGCCCAACAAGGCCATCTTCTGCTACATAAGCAGCTGGAGTCATGGGTCCCTCTATATGTACTCTTTGGCTCTTGGTTAACCTTCCTGATGGTGCCACCTTTACACAATTCCTCATGTTATGTTGATCCCAAAAAACCACAGACACTGGGAGTTCATGACACTGCTTTAGCTCCAGTCATTCTACACCTCTGTTGCTTAGGATCTTTCTTTACATACCTTCTTCCATCATAGTTTTTGAGTCTTGGAGGTGTGAAACCGATATCAAATTTGTAGGTGATCACTTTATAGTTCCTTATTCTCTGCTCTTTGTCCAGTTGTGAATTTCCAAATCACCACAATCCATTGCAATAAGAAACTTGATCATGGTGGATGACATATGTCTAGTGTAAATTCCATATGAAATCCAATGGAGCAATAAAACAATATATAATAAACACAAATATTACTATAATACTACAAAGTTGACTAAAATGTTATGTCTAAGATGATTGGTAGATTTTTGTCTAATTTTGAAATACATTAATGCTTTAAGTATATCAAAGAACATATTTGATCTTAAATTTCTTTACATATAGATAGTAATGATAGTAATAACCCATTATTTTCTTTTTAATGCCTGTATAGACCATAGCTCACCACAGAAATCTACTGTAAAAAGGTATTTTTTTTTTTTTTTTAGTGAAGCTCTTAACAAACTAGATAGGTATGCCAAATCAATTTTACAGATAATACTACAGGTAATTTATAAGAAGACATACACCCATAGAAAAACTGAATTTTTAGTTGAATAAAATAAACACTGTCAACAGTAAGACACTTTTACAAAAACTGTTTCCAGATGTTAATATCAGTTCCTTTCCATCAAATTCTTTTTATATTTCTATTAATTCTTTGAGAGTTTTATAGAGCATGTTTTGATCATATTTAGCCCCTATCTCTACTCTTAACTGTTTAGAGAGCCACCCTCTCCTTTGTCCTCACTCCTCCCAACATATAGACCCCTTTCTTTTTTTTTTCATAAATGCTATATAATTTATTTTTCAAAGCACACCTAGGAGATTATTCCTTCCCATCACCTACCGCCTGTTTCTAAGGTTCCCGTTCCAGATTCCTGAGAATATAAAAATTTCTACAACTAAGAAGAGCCAAACCTTGACATAAAAATCATAGAATAAGCCAGGCAGTGGTGGTGCATGCCTTTAATCCCAGCACTTGGGAGGCAGAGGCAGAAGGATTTCTGAGTTCGAGGCCAGCCTGGTCTACAGAGTGTGGTCCAGGACAGCCAGGGTTACACAGAGAAACCCTGTCTCAAAAAAAAAAAAAAAAAAAAAAAAAAAAAAAAAAAAAAAAAAAAAAAAAAAAAAAAAAAAAAAAAAAAAAAAGATTCAGAGAATAAGAATGCCAAAATAAGATTTTTATAGGGCTCAAATCTGAGCAGAAGTGCCTTCAAATGAACGTATGTTCAAAGTAGATGATATCAAAGCAAGCTCTCACACTACAGGTTAATTAATGCTCAGGTTGATGCTCGTGTAAGTAGCATGGTAAGACTTATTTAGTAGATGGCTTGTTTAAATAAGCACTTTCTTAATCCAACAGGAAAGTTTTACCAAAATGATTTAATGAGAGCACTAGTTTAAATAATATAACTGGATTATTAACATTATTTTCATGGTGAAAATTTTGTACAACAAATACTTGAGTATTACTAATCTTGTTATTTTCAAATCTCTATCAAAATTTTGAGGTTTAATTTTTTTAGAGAGATCCTGGACTTTTTTCAGAATATTAGTATCATGTATAAAACCATGACACCTGGATGGCTCAACCACTTATTTTAGTATGGAATTTAAAGTAGTATTGGAAAAAGTATTCTTTCATATGTGGGATTTTGTAGAGACCTAGATATTACATTATATTTTAAATTTTATTATAATTTTTCTGCTTTACTTTCTACTAGAGAAGAAAACTTCTACTACCTTTATTGTTTTTGTTTTCATTCTACAAAATGAGTTTATGAGAGATTAAAAATCATTTCAAAATATCCTAATCCAAACAAAAATGTAAAGTTACTACATTACATTTTCAAAAATGAATCTTATAAATTCCAGTGTGTTGTGTTGATATTTTTTTATATATTTACTATAACAAGTATCTATGCTCTTCTGGATTTTATTGAGGTGGTTAGATGTTCAACATGGCTAGTAACAATTAACTTGTAATGGCATACATGAGTATAATATAAAGAATCAATAAGAATAGTGAAATGCTAAAGAGAATGCTGGAATTGGAGACCTAAAGAGGTCAAAAGAGCTTGTTAGATCCCCTGGACCTATAGGAACAGGCAGTTGTGGTCTGTCTTGTGTGGTTACTGGGAAAGTAGCTCTGGTGTCCTACAGCATTAGCAAGTGCTTTTAACTGCTGAGTTATGTATTCGGCTCATCCACCCTTAGTGAGAAAGGTCACTACTTGGTAACTGCTCTGTTCCTTTCATTTGTCACATAGCTTAGAAAATAACCGTCTGATATAAAATGACATCAAGTCCTATGAAATTCACTGATAATATTCTTCTTTCCCTGATAAGTTCAGATGGCAATCATAGCAGACCAAAGTTACAATTTGTATGTTCCCCAGTGGCTTAGAATTAAATATTTTATTAGTAACGTTGAAATTCTGAGACTTGCCTCATCTCCTAAAAGCAAGTCCTTATTTCATCTTCTAATTTCATTAGTGAAACAATACATTAGAAATTGAGTAATTTAAATGTGCTGCTTGATGATACAAAGGAGAGATTAATTTAATAAATAGCTGAAATTACTCTGTCTACATTGAAATATTTCTATGAAAATAAACATGAAGTGAATTTAAATTAAAATATCAGACTAAGGAGAGAATTTCTTAAGGAAAAGAACACTTGTTTAGTCTAAAGCGTGTCCTGAGTCTAAGTTATAGATCTCTATACTTTCAAATAAAACAAATACAACAGAAATTAATATATTAAAATTTTAAATGAGTTTTTAAAGAATGTATAAGCATATAATTCATAATAAATGATTATTAGTATACAAAAATATTTCTTATAATGTTTCTAGAAATGATCTCATCTATGTTATTTATGTGCTACTCATTTTCTGTAGATTTTGTTTTAATTACAGAATGATTATTTTAGAGAGGAAAATCATATATAAATATTGCACTATGTCACTAACTTATTAATTTGTGACCTCACTAGGTAACTTTAAGATAGTATATCAAATTTTTATAAAGTATCTTTACTGGGTGTCTTTAAATTCAAAGTTCTTCACATTATTGAGTTTTGATTTTGTATTAGCTTTTTTATAATTAATCTTATTATATTGATATCCCTAAAAGTAAGTTTTATTCACCTGATATAATTGTAGACTTAACAGTTTAACTTATTGCTTAAGTTGACCTTTTCTAGTTAATTCTGATCTCAAACTACTCTACAAAATATAAATAGGAGGAGCACTGCCAGACAAATTCTAAGAGTCCACATTCACCATGATAGCTAAACCACTCAAGGACTCAACAAAGAAAGAGAATTTCAGACCAATTTCGCTTATGGACATAGATTCATAAACACTCACAAACCAAATCAAGGGACACATCAAAAGCATCATCCAACTAGGTCAAGTTCATCCATCCTAGTTCTGCAATGCAATTCTCACCAAAATTCCAACACAATTATTTGCAGACCATGAAAGAGCAAATGAAACACTGTTACATTGTTGCTGGATGTACAAACTTGTAAAACCACTTTGGAAATCAATTTGGTGATTTCTCAGAAAACAGAATATCTCTACCTCATGACCTAGCTATACTACTTCTGGGCATATACTCAAAAGATGGCCCACTGTACCACAGTGCCACTAGCTCAATTATTTTCATGTGGTTCATATATACAATGGAATTTTTTAAAAAAGACATCATGAATTTTGCAGACAGATGGATGGAACTTGAGAATATCTGAGTCAGGTAACCCAGTGCCAGAAACACAGGTATGGTAGGTATTCACTTATAATTAGAAATTAGCCATAAAGTGCAGGATAAATCAAACTACAATCAATAGATCCAAAGAACCTGGGTAATAAGGAATTCCCAAGGGTGGAAGTGCCAATCTTACTTAGAAGGGGAAATTAAATAGTCATCCAAGGTGAATGGAGAAAGGGAACTTGGTGAGAGAGCAGGTGGTAAAAAGAATGGGCATGGTTGTCAGGTGTGGGGAGAAGGAGGTGAGGGAATTCCAGGAGTGAGGATGGAAACTGGACTGGGGTGCATCTCTGGTGACTAGCTGGAGGCCTGTAATGGGATAGGATATGGAGAAACTATGGGGGTGACCCTAGATGAAATTCCTAACAGAGGGGAATATAAATACTGAAATGGCTAACTCCTATGGTCAGGCAGGATTTCCACAGGAGGAGGTAGGGCATCAATCCAGCCATAAAATCAAAATCCTAGAATTTGTCAGGCCTAAAAGAGGTACAAGGATAAAGATAGAGCATAGACTTAGGGAAAAACCAACAAATGACAGCCCCAACTTAAGACCCATCCCATTTGAAAGAATCAACCCATCACCCCTGTCGTGATTAATGGTACTCTTCTATGCTTGCAGAGAGGAACCTAGCATAATTATTACCTGATACAGAGACCCACCGGCAAACATTAGGCAGAGACTGGAGTCTGGAAAAGTTTGGGATAAACATGAACAAGTCGAAGGGGTCAAGAACACCAGAGGAAGAACCACAGAGTCAACTAACCAGGGAACATGGGGGCTCACAGAGCCTGGGCCACCACCCAGGCAACATGCAGGAACTGGATCTAAACTGCCTACATATTTGTAGCAAATGTGCAGCTTGGTGTGTGGTTTCCCTAACAAGCAGAATTGGGGCTGTCTTGGTCTCTGTTTCCTGTTACTGGATCGCCTTCCCTACTTCTTGAACTGCCAGGTTGTGCCTCAGAGGGAGAGGATGTACCTAGACTTGCTGGGACTAGATGCTGCAGTGTGGGGTGGTACCCAAGGGAGGATGAGAAGAAGGGGAGGGGGGCAATGGAGGTGGGATTGGGAAGACAGTGGGAAGGGTTTTTTCATCTGGACTTAAAATTAATTTAAAAATGCAATATAACTTTTAAAAAGAATCAAAAAAGAAGCATTTGAAAAAATAGACTGTTAGTGAAGTTAGGTTAAGATGATTTTCTTAGTGGCATTGATGTAGAAAATCATAGAGAACAATTTAATGTTCAGAAAAACATATGCCTCATAGTTAAGCTGAGATATTTTGAGGCCAGGGAACAAGAACAATGGCAGCCTAATTAGCATTGGCTGAAGTGACTCTTACTGAAGCTAGGTTGGTGATCAAGTTGATGAATTTCTTGTGCCCATATTTCCCCTTAGCTTCCTGATATGATTTATTAAAAGATTATTAATGATTAAATGGATGCCCTGAGGTGTGAAGTAGGAATAACTGATTGCTTATACATCAAAGTTTAGATTTGTGATTTTTAAAAATTTTATAAGATTGTTTTTAAGAGAAATAATAAAATAATCGATTCTTTCTTTGTAACCACAAAATGCACTCTACCAGTAAGTGAAACTGGCTGAGAAAATTACCTTGCTTGCTCACACTTAATCTGTTACAGGTTGCTTAGTTACAAATGTTTGTAGTTCTTGGAAATAATTTCTCTATATAATCTGTGATATGTAAAATGTTTTCCATGAAAAGGTATTGGGGAACATACTGTTTTCATAATCATTCATTAAAAGAGAAATAGAACGTATTCACATTGTAATGTTGGTACTGCTTGAAAATTTTTGTTGGGATATATTAGTTGTGGGAGATAAAATAGGTTTTTAAAGTCAGCTTGATCCACCCAATGCGTGCATGTAGATGTTATACATGTATACATGTATACATGTGTACATGTGTACATATACATATACATATGTATATGTGTATGTGCATGTATATACATATGCATGTACATATGTGTATATGCATACATACATGTGCATGTGCATATATGTGTATGTGCATACATACATATGCATGTGAATATATATATATATATATATATATATATATATATATATGCGTGTGTGCCTGTGAGCATGTATACATGTTTGAATGTATGCTTGTATGTGTATATACATGTATACATATATATGTGTATGTTTGTATGTGTGCGTGTGTATGTGTGTGTGTGACATAAAATGTTTGGAGCTTTCTCATTAAAGCTTATTTGCTTATACCCAGTGTGTGAATATATATTCTTCAGTCTGTCTAGATGTCTCTCTCTCTCTCTCTCTCTCTCTCTCTTTCTATATATATATATATATGTGTGTGTGTGTGTGTGTGTGTGTGTGTATGTATGTGTGTATGTGTATATGTGTGTGTGGGTGTGTGTGTGTGTGGGTGTGGATGTGGGTGAGTGTGTGTGTATGTGTGAGGCTGTTGGGATATTTTCTTGCTTGATCCACTCACCATGTAAGTATATGTATATGATTTCTACATCTTTTCTCTTTCTCCAGTACCCTTGAGCAATGAGCAGTGTGCCCTACTTGCAGCTATTTGTACTAGCCCCATCTGGCAACCCTGTCTCAGTTTACCCTGGATATCAAAGCTGCTCTTTGGCATAATTTATTCTAATGCTAGACCACTTTTAATTGCTTAAGATACTGCAAGAAAATCTTTTTCTAAAGTGGCTAGTGGCTATTCCATTTTACTTCACATAATTGAATTTTAGGAAATTTTTTTTTTGCTATTACAATTTTTGGTTATTTTAATCATTCTATGAAATACATAGTGACATCTCACTGTGATTTTAATTTTTTTAATTTCTAATAACTAATGATATTGTGAAGATTCTACAATACTATTTACAGTTGGTATTCTATTTCCTTTTTTCCTTTATTTTTTATTAGGTATTTTCTTTATTTACATTTCAAATGTTATCCCCTTTCATCGTTTCCTCCCTCAAAACTCCCTATACCATTCCCCCTCTCCCTGCCCATCAACCCACCGACTCCTGCTTCCCTGTCGTGGCATTCCCCTACACTGGGGTATCAAGCCTGTGTAGGACCAAGGGCCTCTCCTCTTATTGATGTCCAACAAGGCCGTCCTCTACTGCATATGTGGCTGGTACAACCACACTGGAAATAAGTTTGGTGGTTCCTCAGAAAATTGGACATAGTTCAACCTGATGACCCAGCTATACCACTCCTGGGTATATAACCAGAAGATGGTTCCAACATGTATTAAGGAAACACACTCCATTATGTTCATAGCTGCCCTACTATAATAGCCAGAAGCTGGCATTCTGTTTCTTTTTTTTTTTTTTTCATGTTTTTTTTTCAATTTTTATTAGGTATTTACTTCATTTACATTTTAAATGCTATCCCCAAAGTCCATTATACCCTCCCACCACCCTGTCCCCCACTCACCTACCCATCCACTCCCCCTTCTTGGCCCTGGTGTTCCCCTGTATGGGGCATATAAAGTTTGCAAAAACCAAGGGGCCTCTCTTCCCAATGATGGCTAACTAGACCATCCTCTGCTACAAATGCAGCTAGAGACACAAGCTCTGGGGGTGCTGCTTATTTCATATTGTTGTTCCACCTATAGGGTTGCAGACTCCTTCAGCTCCTTGGGTACTTTCTCTAGCTCCTCCTTTGGGGGCCCTCTGTTCCATCCAATAGTTGACTATGAGCATTCACTACTGTGTTTGCCAGGAACTGGCATAGCCTCACAAGAGACAGCTATATCAGGGTCCTTTCAGCAAAATCTT
>NC_034594.1:9551925-9561647 GCF_900095145.1 Mus pahari | reverse complement strand
ACAGTGAAACTAACAGAAGTTATGAAACAAATGGATTTAACAGGTATCTACAGAACATTTTATCCTAAAACAAAAGGATATACCGTCTTCTCAGCACCTCATGGTACCTTCACCAAAATTGACCATATAATTGGTCACAAAACAGGTCTCAACAGATTAAAAAATACTGAAATTGTCCCACACATCCTATCATGGTCTAAGGCTGATCTTCAATAACAACATAAATAATATAAAGCCAACATTCACTTGGAAACTGAACAATGCTCTCCTCAATGATACCTTGGTCAAGAAGAAATAAAGTAATTAAAGACTTTTTAGAGTTTAATGAAAATGAAGTCACAACATACCCAAACTTATGGCACACAATGAAAGCATTCCTGAGAGGAAAACTCATAGCGCTGAGTGCCTCCAAAAAGAAACTAGAGAGAGCATACTCTAGCAGCTTGACAGCACACCTAAAAGCTCTAGAAGAAAAGGAAGCAAACTCACCCTAGAGGAGTAGATGGCAAGAAATAATCAAACTCAGCGCTGAAATCAACCAAGTGGAAACAAAAAGAACTATTCAAAAAATCAACCAAACCAGGAGCTGGTTCTTTGAGAAAATCAACAAGATAGATAAACTCTTATTCAGATTCACTAGAAGGCACAGGGACAGCATCCTACTTAACAAAATCAGAAATGAAAAGGGAGACATAACAACAGATCCTGAGGAAATCCAAAGCATCATCAGGTCCTTCTACAAAAGGCTATACTCAACAAAACTGGAAAACCTGGATGAAATGGACAAATTTCTAGACAGATACCAGATACGAAAATTAAATCAGGATCAGATTAATGACCTAAACAGTCCTATATCACCTAAAGAAATAGAAGCTGTTATTAATAGTCTCCCAACCAAAAACAAACAAACAAACAAACAAACAAAAAAACCCAAGGACCATATGGGTTTTGTGCAGAGTTCTATCAGACCTTCAAAGAAGACCTAATTCCAGTTCTTCTCAAACTATTCCACAAAATTGAAACAGAAGGTATTCTACCCAATTCATTCTATGAAGCTACAATTACTCTGATACCTAAACCACATAAAGACACAGCAAAGATAGAGAACTTCAGACCATGGCATTCTGTTTCTAAATAGATACTTGATTGTTTATTTTCTTAAAGTAGAACATTTTAAGTTATAATTTTTTTTATTTTTTCCAGTCATCTATATTTTTTCACCCTATTAGAATTTTCACAGATCAAATGTTACATTTTTGCCGGGTAATGGTTTTATGCCTTTACATGCCTTTAATCCCAGCACTTGGGAGGCAGAGGCAGATAGATCTCTGAATTCGAGGGCAGCCTGGTCTACAGAGTGACTTCCAGGACAGCCAGAGCTACACTGTGAAACCGTGCCTCAAAAACAAACAAACAGCCAGGCGTTGTAACACAGTCAATCTAATTTCTTATCAATGTATATATTTACTTATAAATAAATCATCTACAACTGTTTATTTTGATTTTTATCTTATTTTTCTTTACTTTATATGTACATTTTGTCTACATTCAAGTATGTCCTGTGCTTGCCTGGTGTGTTGCACACATCAGAACTGGGAAATGGATCTTCTGAACTATAGTTAATGTGGCTTGTGCTAACATGTGAAAACTAGGAATCAAATTCATGTCCTCCTAAGTATACAGCCAGTGTTTGTATTTGTTGAGACATCTCTCTAGTCGTGATTATTAATTTCTCATATTATGAGTATTGTGAAAATTTCATTTCCTCAGATTAAGTGCCAAGAGACCTACTAAGCTGTCTGAATGTATGGTTTTGGCTAAATTCAGAGTGTTTCCTCTCAGTTCTAACTTTCCTTAATCCTGGATCTGGAAGCTTCCTGTGTACAATTGAATTTTTCAAGATTAATTCAATTTGGCTTCTCTCACCTTCTCACTAACTTATTTACCCTATCTGGCCTCATACTAACTTTGGCAATATGTTCTAATCTTCTGTCTCCTCATTCAAGGGCCCATTCTATCTTCACCTGTATCTACTTTGTTCTCTCTAGAACCTGCAAAACTGTGCAAATAAATGTTACACACACACACACACACACACACACACACACACACCATATACCAAACACCACACACCACTCTCTCTCTCTATCCTGCTCCTAAGTAGCCTCTCCTTCCTTTGCTGTTCTGTGAGTTGGGTATATCAGAACTCTGACTCCTTGTGTTAAATCATTGATTCATCATTTTTTTCTGCCTCAATTAGTTGTTACTTTCAAACATGGCTGTGTACTTCTACAAACAAAACCTACCTTCATTTTTAGGGATTAATGGGGTGTACTAAGGGCATATCTGCATTTTAGCCACATTATATATACTTAGAAGTTTGGTTTTTTTTTTTTTGGTTTTTTTTTTTTATTTTTAAATGTGATCTCTTGTCAGATCAGCCATGTTGCTGGATTAAAATTCTTCTACAGTTTTGAAAGTCATATTTTTCTATGAAATCATGTTAAGTTACATGTGTATTCCTAGAATTTGAATTCAGTGACAGTGAGAAGATGGTAATTAGTGGTAATTAGTAAGAAATGAAGTGTTCAAAATCTTAAATAATTTCAAGAAAAAAATTCTAAATAATTATGACATATGTAGGTAATGCTAACTAATAAGTTTTCTAAGTTTTAAATTAGACTACAGCTGAGTTAACCTATTACACTTATGTAATTTATATTATAAGATCCACTATGTATACACATTTACTTCATAAGAACAATGGTGAAAGCTAAATATAGTTTGAAATTAAGAGATCCATCAGTATATACAATCAGATAATTTGAAATTGAATACTATTTAATATATAATTGATATTACCTATCAATATTAAATGTTATGACTAACTATATTCCAATAATAATGAATTAATGTTTTAAATATGTATCATCAAAGATATTTATAAATATGAAAAGACATTCAGAAAATTAAGTACAAATCTTAGATCATTTCATATAATTTTTAAAAAGAATGGCATTATTTTCAATGATTCTTAGCAGCGAAGATGTAGTTTATTCTTCATAATTATTCATAATACTAATAGAGGAGTACTTTCTACTTACTTTCCTTATTACAAGCGATATAAATATCATGATGAATAACTCGTGTGCATGTTTCACAGCAAAACTTTTTAGAGAATTTGATATTGGTCTAAAGTTCTGAGCTAAATTTTTGCTGTCTATAAACAATTAGAATCACAGGTACATTCTGTGAACAGTTTTTCCAGTTCAAGTCTCTTAGGCAAACTTCTTGATTTTACCAAAATGATAAAACGTACCTTAAACCTGAGATTGATAGTTACATATATGAATACAAAATTCATGCTCTTCCTTCCTATCCAATTTTCTGAGAAGTAAATTCTTTTACTATGCAACTATATTATGTTTCAGTATTTGTCCTATTACTGAACGCAGTAAGTCATAATGAGAGTGTTTGTAATTGAAGTTGGAAGGCCTGCTTTTATTTTATTATTATCAATTATTATCAATGTGATCTCTGAAAAATCTATGGACGACTTAGCATTAAGCAAGCATAAAAAGTCATTGAACTGGTCAGCAAGAATCACATATTTAAAATAAATTACAAATAGTCCATTGTAAAGAAATCAGTTGCAGCAATATTCTAGCACTTTGACTTGACTCCAGTTCTAGCACTTGGCAAATTTTAATTTCAGAAGCTATATCCAAAGAAATAGTGTTAAGGCTTCATATCTTAGAAGAATTAGTAACCTGGAGGACTTCATTCTTAGGAAAGATACTAATACTTAGTATAGGTTGAAGGCTGTTGCCTTACCCTGTCTTTCTCCATTTATGGATGTGACATGAAGACACAGTCTTTGAAGCAAAAGAGATGCCTCACCAGGAACTCAACCTGCAGGTAGTTTGATCTGTGACTACAACTGGAAGGTATACTTTATTGCTTATAGATTTCAAAGGAATTGACCATAGAAATGAAGTGTGGTTTTAAAACGCCACAAATTTAAACATAGCTTCCCTAATGTGTAAAGGGAAAAATCCTGGAAGAATCTAGATGTAAATACCAGAAGAAGTGTAAGTAATTTTTCATGAAATAGTGATTTTAATGAGGGTTCATATGAAGAGAAGAGTGTTAGAAAAGGCCTCAATTTCATTGCCTAAGTGATTTTGGTCACAATGTTAAGAGACTTGTGTACTATAAGTTCATTGTGATAAAATCTCAAGAGGAAAAAATGAATATGTTGCTGGAAGCTGAATAAAAAGTCATTCCTCTTAAATAGCAGCAAATAATTGGGTTGGTCTTGGTCTGGATCTTAGAATTTTGTGTAAGAACCTGCAAGCAAAGGAATGTTCCTTGAAGTGGTTTTGATGAGAATGTCTACCTTAGGCTCCTATAACTGAATGCTGTATCCCTAGATGGTGGAACTATTACTTAAATATTGCCACTTGTTGGAGTTGTTGGAGCAGAAAGTATGTCATCTGTGGTAGGCTCTGTGGCTTCAAGAAATAATGCCTGCCCCATTCTTTCTCTGTCTGCCTCTAACTTATGGATCAGTGTGTGATTTCTTAAGTAATGATCTGGTTACATGTCTACCTGTCTAATACCTTGCATACCCTCATGATGGTCATAACATACTCTCAGACGCTGTAAACAGGCTCTGATTTGTGGGGCAGAGAGCATGGGGGAATAAAGGGAGTGGGAGAAATCTGTGTTCCACCAGAGTTCCAGTGCTCTGGGTGGGCAGACACAGAAGGACCGCTGCATGCTTTCCATGAAGCCCTGGGTGGGTGTCTGGCTGTGTGAAGCCACCAACCCCAGTTCTGCAGGTGTTTGACAAGGGGCAGCCCTAGGTACCAGGCTCTCAGCCTTGGGTACCCCAGACACCGCTGAACACCACTGAAGAGCTAAGAACAGAATGGGGGCTCCAGGGGTGTTTTGGGTGGCTTGGGCAGCCCCAGGGCTGAAGGGTCGAGAGATCGGGGGGAGGGGGGCGGCACTGGGTGGTTCTGATGAAGGCAAGATTCCTTGGTCTGGTCTGTGACTGGAATGCAGGTAGGCCTTCCAGTGGGAGGTCAGAAATGTTTGGGGAAAGGCGGGCCTTGATGAGCAGCGACAGTCTATGGTTTTAGAGCTTTATTGTCGAAAGGCAGGGAGAAGGAGAAAATGTAGAAAGAGGGAGACCAGCCATTGCTATGTGAAGAGAACCGGGGAAAGGGAGAGAGAGAGAAGGAAGGCTAGAGATGATAATAAGAAAGGTGAAAACTTAAAGAGAGCAAAGAAGGACCAATCAGCCCCTTTTATAGTGGGCTGGGCTATCAGGAAATTGTGAGGAGGAGCATATCTGACTATAGTCAGGTAACTGTGGGGGTGGAGTCTAGCCAGAATGCCAGAAGCTTGGGACATTGTCTTTGTGACTTATAGTCACAGAATTATGGAATTGGGAGATCTGCGGTGTCAGGCACCTGACTCTGGGCATGTGGCTTACTTTCTGTCCCCTGTAGAGTTCCCTACTAGGTCGCCAGAGCAAGACTCATTCAACCAAAATAGGCTGCATATAACGGCCCCACACTGATTAAACATTTTCTTTTGTAAGTTGCCAGTCTTGGTGTCTCCTCACAGTAATAGAAAAGTAACTAAAGGGTAAATTACCAGAACACATCTGCGAATAAATTTTTCAGTAAGTCTTCCTCTTATAAACAAAATAATGAACAAAATAGGAAAATCATAGAATTAAAAATCAAAGAATTTGGAATATTCTCAGCATAGATTTCTCATAAAGAATGAATTCACCTTTCCAGGTGGAAACACAACAGCCAGACACTCTCAGAGATCTCTTGGCAAACATCTTATAAAGTGCATATGGATAGTGCCATAGCTACTTTTCTACTGCTTTGATAAAACACTGAGTCCAGGGAAACTTATAAAAGTCAGTTTAAATTGTGCTTAGCACTTCAGAATATTAGTCTAGGATGCCAGAACAAGCACATAGTGGCAGGAACAGATGCAAGCTTACATCTTGTTCCCCACCTGAGAGTCAGAGAGAAAAACTGGGACCAACTTGGGTCCCTTGAAAGAAAAAGCCTATACCCAGCACCACATCTCCCAATCCTTCCCAAATAATCTCAACAAGAATGATCCAAGTTCTCAAACATATTAGGCTATGGGGGCCATTCTCATTACAACCACCAGAGACAGAGACATGATGTTATTCTTTCTCACAACAGAAAGATGGCTCCCAAAGCATTTTAAAAGATTTTTTTTTTCAGGACTGTATCTGGTAGAGCCTGTGAGGTCCAAAAACTGGAGAGATATACTCTGCCTATTGGAGCTAACTTAACCAGAGTGCAAAACACACAAACTGAGAGTAATGCTACCTCAAACTAGGTTTCAAATGCTGCAAGAGTGGGCTTTGATGCTCAGACAAGGAAGTATTACAGAAGTAGGACAATTGTAAAGTGCCTCTTCTACTACAACATACAGAGACATGTGAAATCATAGCATATTATTAAACTCTGTACCGTGTAATATGTAGAGAATTATGTGACAGGTCAGTACAGAAAGCCACTACTATGGCCAAATCTTCTAGAGCTTTGAAGTTGGGAATACCCCTGTCCTGTTTTGAAGCCTGGAATTAGTTTTACTCCAGGGAAACAGATTTAATAATCCTGCCTCAATATCTTATACTGATCACAATATAAACAATAATGCATATTTGAATACAGCTTATTCTACTGCAATATTAAACTTAAGCATTTGTTGAAAATACTCATCTAAAGGTAGAAGATTTACAGAGTGGAAAACTGAATTGTATCTACAGTTATCTAAAAACACGTTCAATATTTAAGGATATGGAGAAATTCAGTAAAGATTAACCAGTTTCCTATGTCAAACATTCTTTATGCAGCAAGCATTTATGGAGTGTTTAATAATTCCTGAGAGACTTTAATGAAAAGTTATTTTAATTGTAATATTTGCCTTTGGTTTAAAGAGTTGGTTTTGAAATAATGTGCACTTATTCATTTGTCTAACATATGAATCAACAAATGTATAGAAAGCATCTTCAGTTTAAGTTTCAGTAAAATGTCCGAAATCATATACACAGAAGTTATCAAAACTATTCACAAAACATTGAATTTTATCTGCACAGTTTTGAGAATGCTGTTTGGGGACTCTATTTTGACAGCTAGCATCAGCTTTCAAATGTATAAAATTGTTGAATGCCACAATATGACAAGTGTGTGTTAAGCACTTATTGAAAGGACAAATGAGTAAGTGGTTAGATTAATGAAAGAATCTCTTTCAGAACTGACAGATAAAGAATAGTTGTGGTAACATTCACATAAATAAACCTTTGGGTAAAATCAAACATACTGTTTCTTGTTCTTAGCCACAGTGGAATATATGTGTTTTGAGAGATAGTCCCCTCTGTGCCTGTCCACACTCCTAAGAAAGATAAATAATGGAAACAGCCCTTTCTCCTTTGCCTGTGTCCTATTTCTGACCACAAAGGCTGTCATTGTGATCTATTAACATTGTGGATTTCTTTCTTCAGTCCAAGTGACAGGACAGCTATTTTTGAAATAAGTTCTATCTTTTTTTGTTACCGGCACAATGAATGATTAAAGGTTTCAGTGCTGAAAATTACCAAACCTTTGTCTAAGAATATAGGCGATCTTAAAGTTGACTTATTGTGGTAAGAAGAGAGAAGAGACATTTCACCCCATCTGTCTGCTCAAAATGGACAAGATATGATATGATGGGCTGTAATGAAAGGCAAGAGTTATTCTTTTTCTACTTCCAGTGGAAATTTCTTTTATGGAACAGAGAAGTGCATTACCCCAAGTCTAATTCAAGAGAAGAAAGGAGATAAATCTACAGTTGGAGTAAAACCTAGTGAATCTTGTTCACATGAAATTCTTAAATCTATCTGGATTTCCACAGTATATTTAATGTGGGGCAACCAAAGCATAGCTCTGGTAAAAAGTGAAATTAATAGTATTACTACTATTACTAACACACACACACACACACACACACACACACACACACACACACACACACACACAAAACCACTAATAAAATCATCATTCCTATGAATTGTACCCAGTAAGGTCATTTCTTTAGATTTTAATTTTTTCATTATATGGTCAATAATTTATTTTTAAATACCAACTAATAATATGATGTGGGCATTGTAATAATTTTGTATTAGAGATTAAAATATGAAAATATTTTTATTTGAAAAATATCACTTTAGAACTCCACACGTGAATAAAAATATTATTGCAAAGTTGAGAACATTATCAGGCAGTAATGGTAGCAGCAGTCATGAGACAAAAAAGTCTCCTAGATACAATAGGAGCCATTCCATAAGCCTGAATGATTTTCAGATAAAAGTAGAAATATCTGTACTTCTATAACAAATATTATCATGAAAATGTGATGCTCCTATGAGCATGAAAGGTTTGATCGCTCCTTTCTCATTCTCTCCCCCACCCACGGCTCTCGCCTATCCAGTCCTGGAGAATGAAACTGGAACCTCACATATGCTAGACAAGCCCTGTTCCACCAAGCTTTAACATCCTGGTTAGTGTTTCAATTTAAGATTTTTACTGTAGTAATGTGTAAGTTACTATGTAGTCTAGTCTGGCCTGTGACTCCAACTTATCAAACTACCCCTGACTATAAGCTGTTTTCTCCCAAGAAGGAATCCACACATCCAGCTCACAGATCAGGTTTTCCTTTTTTTCTTTTTTTTTTCTTTTTTCTTTTTTCTTTTTTTTTCTTTTTTTTCTTTTTTCTTTTTTTCTTTTTTTCGTTTTTTTTCTTTTTTCTTTTTTTCTTTTTTTCTTTTAGCTTTTTTCTTTTTTTCAAATAAGTTTTAGCTACAGCATTATTTGTCTAAACTGAACATAAGCAAGCCTTATTTAATTTATGTATTAAAAACATCTATGCATTAATATTGCTAAAATTAAAGTAGAAGAAATGCTGTTGGGATGGGAATTGAGAATTAGAGCCTTCAGCTTACCTCCTACATGCTTCTTCAATGTCAGGTCAAGGACTTAAGAGAAACAACCTAAGGAAATGTCAGAATAATTTACTAAATTTATGATATAAATTGTCTTTCTGGAGAGGCAGGCCAACTCCTGAGTATAATCGGCATGTGATCACTTCATAGGGTAATTCACAGGGGTGAGCGATCCAAGTCTCCAAATACTTATTGTCCCAAATGTATAGTTTGAATTTTTTAAAGATTTATTTTATTTATTTGGTGTATATGAGTACACTGTAGCTATGCATATGGTTGTGAGCCATAATGTGGTTGCTGGGATTTGAACTCAGGACCTTCGGAAGACTGATCAGTGCTCTTAAACAATGAGCCACCTCACCATCCCTATAGGTGAAATTTCATGGAGGGATGAAGAAAAAAATAACACACACACACACACACACACACACACTCACACACACACACACACTCACACACACACACAGACAGAGAGAGACAGAGACAGAGACAGACAGACAGAGAGAAAAAGACACAGAGACAAAAGACAAACAGAGACAGATAGAGAAAGAGAGAGAGAGAGAGAGAGAGAGAGAGAGAGGGAGAGAGAGAGAGAGATGAAAACCAATAAATGAAAAACCAATTCTTAATTCTATTTCCCTGTGCTTGTCTTTGAATTTTCTAATCAATAAAATCC
>NC_034594.1:9546111-9551695 GCF_900095145.1 Mus pahari | reverse complement strand
CTCTCTCTCTCTCTCTCTCTCTCTCTCTCTCTCTCTCTCTCTCTCTCTCTCTCTGTCTGTCTCTCTCTCTCTCTCCCAATAGTGTGTCTGTGTGTATGTGCATGTGTGTGTGTGTGTCTGTGCGTGTGTGTGTGTGTGTGTGTGTGTGTGTAGAAGAGAAACAGAGAGATCAAGAAAGGAAAATGGAGAGAGGAAGGAGGGAAGGAGTAATGGTGAAACACAGAGAGAGAGAGACAAAGACAGAGAGAGACAAAGACAGAAAGAGACAGGGACAGAGACAGAGATAGAACAAAACTCATGTGCCTGCAGGCAAGCATGTTCCACAGTGTTTTTGTTTGTTTTTGTGTTTGTTTTCTTTTTTCACTTTATGCAGTGCTCACTGCTCTCATCCTGGTAACCTCCTCCCTAATCATTCCACCTTCTCCTTCTCTGGGTAGGTGGAGGCTTCCTTGGTATCACCTCAACCCTGGTACTTCATGTCTCTGCAAGGCTAGGTGGGCACTTTCTCTCCCACTAAGGCCAGGCAGAGCAGCACAGCTAGTAGAACATATCCCTAGTACAGCAACAGCTTTTGGAATATTCTCCACTCCAATAGTTCATAAACCACATGAAGGTCAAACTTTGCATCTGCTACATATATGAAGGAAGGTCTGGGTCCAGTGCCTCTGTGTTCTTTGGTTGGTGGTTCAAACTCACTAACCCACCCACAAAACTTTCAACCCCAAAATGTATCCTGTCTACAAGTAATGTAGGCATGGAGGATGGAGCAGAGACTGAAGGAATGGCCAACCAATAACTGGCTCACATTGGGACCCATCTTATGAGCAAGTACCCATCATTGACACTATTAATGATACTCTGTTATGCTTGCAGACAGGATTATACAGTCCTCTGAGGGACTCTACTCAGCAGCTGACTCAGACAGATGGAGACCACAATCAAACAGTGGATGGAGCTTAGAGACTCTTATGGAAGAATAGGAGAAAGGATTGTGAGTCCTGAAGGGTAGAGGAACTCCACAGGATGACCAACAGAGTCAACTAGTCTGACACTTGGAGCTCTCAGAGACTGATCCACCAACCAAAGAACATACATAGGCTGGACCTAGGCCTTCCTGCTCATATGCAGCAGATGTGCAGCTTGATCTTCATGTGGATCCTAAACAGCTGGAGCAGGGGCTATCCCAAAAGCTTTTACCTGTAAGATATGTTCCTCTAGCTGGACTGCCTTGTCTGGCCTCATTTGGAGAGGAAGCACTGAGCTTTGCAGAGACTTAAAATGCCAGGGTGGGAGAGATACTTTGGAGGTCCCCAGCCCCTCAGAGCATAAGAGAGGGAAACGATTTTCAGAAGGGATGACTGGAAGGAGAACAGTGAGCAGGATGTAAATAAGTAAAAATTTAAAATTTAAAAAGGGTATTCCTGTGAAATGATGTGCTCATCTTGATTCCTACCTTCCTTCCACTTCCTATTCTCATCTATGCTTCTTTCAGTCCTCTGCTCTTTCATTTTGTAGCCTGAGATTCATCAAGTATTAAATGGACACATCAGTCACTAAGCCTTGGTAACACTATAAAGATATCCATGTCCAGTTTTTGGAGCAGATGGGAAATACATGACTTGCCTAGAAACCCATCATCACAAAGATTAATTCGTGTATCATAAACCACCCTCCTGTATGTGTTAAAATAAATAAAGACACCCAAAACCTTATTGAGATAATCGGCAATTATTCAATAAAAAAATCAAAACAGATTTCCAATACTTTTATTTTTTTTAAATTTTTATCTCTATATGTTTTATGATTTATTTTATATATTTAAGATTATAATATCCTTACATCATTTTCCCTTTCAGTTCCTCCTCCCAAACTGTCCCATATTACCTTTTCTGCTCCTTTAAAAATCCATGACTTTGTCTTCCTTAATTATTGCTGCCAAGGTATATGCATATACACTTTCTTTGCTAGGTTGCTTTTGATCACAGTGTTTCTTCACAGCCATTGTGACCCTACCTTAGACAGCTCCCTTCCTCTTCCTTCTTCTAATCTGTCACACATCTCCTTTTACTCACTGTGAAATCCATGGCCTCTTTTTCTTAATTATTTTTCACATATATGCCTATTTACATAAATATAGCATCCTTGAACTTTTGGGTTTTACTGTATTTATATTACTCCAGGGCTTGGCACTTGAATTTTGCTTAAAGTGACCATAGATGTGATAAAACATGCTTACTTCATTCAATTTAGGAAGTAAAGGGTTAATTTTATTCAACCTTCCCTATAATTGTTCATTGTTAAAGGCAATCAAGAAACACAGACAGGGGCTATATTAGGAAGCAAGAGCTAATCCAGATATCATGGAAGAATGCTGCTTATTGGCTTGCTCAGCCTTATATCTTAAATAATATAGGATTAATAGGACAAGGCTGTATCCACCCACAATGGGCTGGGTCTTTGACAATACTCACCAGTCACGAATTAAGAAAGTAGACAACAGGTGTATCTACAGACAGGTTTTGACAGAGGCATTTTTTCCAACTGAGATTCTCTCCTCCCAGATGTCCTGTATTCAACCAGACACACAAACACATCCCTTGTTAAATGTAACCTTTCCTTCATTCTCGTCCATAAGATCCCACATCAATATTTATATTATAATATAAAACTTTACACACTTCAAAGTCCCACAGTCTTTAAAAATTCAAATGTTTTTAAAGTTCATCCTCTTAAAAAATCCAAAGTCTCTATTAAAGTCCAAAATCTATTTTAAAAGTTCAAGTCTCTGAATTGTAGGCTCGAATAAAATAAAAAATGAATTAAACACCACCTTCTTTCAAAAGGGATTAAAGAAAGCACAGCATACCAAAGCAGACCTAAATTCCAACTGCACAAAGCTAGTGTCCAGTGTATCAGATTTACCCACAGTACTCGGAGCTCCTCCAAATACTTTGTCACCATATCCATGGCTTTTCTCATAGGCTCGAGTGGACTCATCTGCACATCTGCTATTTTTGAAAGTCATCCCACCGTACTGGGGTCTACAAAATATTGGGGTCACCTGATTTAAGTGGGCTGCACTTTCACCAATAGGGTCTCATATTCTTTTTCTGGTACCAAGCCTCACATGATCCCAATGAGCCCTGCATGATTTCAAAATCTGTAGGACAAGGAAAACTTTAAAACACACAGATGTTTGGCTCACAATAGGAGGTACAATCTTGGCCACCTAAATACAGCCTCTGTGTTGATTCAGAGGCATTTCCAGATTTTGCTGTAGTGATACTGGCCCCCTTCCTTTATATTTTTTCCTTGATTATAGGGTTTATTCATGCAATGTATTTAATTAAATTTCCTGTCCCCCACCCTTTCCAGGTAGTCAACATACTCCAACAACCTAATCTACATCTTTTCTTGATCTCTCTCATTAGAAATCCAGCAGGAATCATTAAAAAAAGAAAGAAAGAAAGAAAGAAAGAAAGAAAGAAAGAAAGAAAGAAAGAAAGAAAGAAAGAAGAAAGAAAGAAAAAGAAAGAAAGAAAGAAAGAAAGAAAGAAAGAAAGAAAGAAAGAAAAAAGAAAGAAAACATAGCATAAGATAAAGTGAAAGCAAACAATCCTGAATAGAAGAAAACAATTGAACAAACAGCACACACACACACACACACACACACACACACACACACACACACACTGAAAAAGAAAGAACCAAAAAAGTACAATAAACACATATTGACACAGACACAGAGACATATATTAAGGCTTGCTCAGAAATCCCCTAAAAACACAAATTTGGGATTATAACACATAAGCAAAAGACTTTCAATTCAGAGTAAGAAAAGAAAAGAAAAAAAAAAAAAAAAAGCCCAGACAACACATTTATAAGTCAAACCAACAAATAAACAAACACATAGAGTTCATTTTGTGTTTGTGTTTGTGATCTAGCACATGAGACACAGAGACCTAAGAGTGGTTTGTATATCCAGTGACTCTTTTAGTGACTACTAAGTTTTCATTTGCATGTGGGTTGTCTGTTGGAGGTGGCATTGTAGGACCCCCTCTGGAGGAAATCCCTCGGGTCCTCAGGTCACAGGAGTCAGGGTGTCTCAGAGAAACGACAGAGAAGCCTTGTTGATGTAAACACATGAGGTACTTTAATGGCAGAGCTCTGGGTGGACTCGTATCTCACGCAGGAGACAGAGAAGTCGACCTTGTGGCCTGAAAGCTAGGGGTTTTTATAGGGGGAGAGGGAAGGGCTAGCAAGAATTAGTGCGGTTACCTGTGATTGGCTCATTTAAACATACACATTTGCAGGATGGTACCTGCAAAGGCAGGAATGCTAGGAGACCTGAGGGGCGGGTTAGCGGAACATTTGGTTCAGTCCCAGGAATGTTTCAACAATGGCCTGCCTGGGCGTGCCCAGGCTTGTCTCACTGTGCTCTCCGCTTCAGGCTTCCAAGCTTACAAACAACTATTTCTCTGGACAGAATTTGCATGAATCCTAGGCCTTAAATTTCATTTCTCTATAATATCTGGGTTACCAGTGGGGGCGTGAGTCCACTTCTACTCTCAGCCCTGGGACTCTGTGTGTCTGCTGCCATGACCTCTGTGATTCATGCACATCAGTCCAGCAGTGTTTGGAAGGACTTCTTTCTTTGGTGGTGCCTTCATAATGATGGCTAGATTCTCAGAATGAGCACAAGTTGTTTCACTTCAGTGGTGCTGTTCTCTCGAGCTTCTAAGGGCTGCTTCCATAACCACAGATGACCAGAAACACAGATTCTTATAATCTATTAATTTATTCATATTGAAAATAGATTCTTTTCTCATACAATACACCATGGACAGTTTCCCCTTTCTCCATTCCTCCCAGTTTCTCCACCTTTCTTCTTCCCTTCATTCCCTCTCTGTTTTCCTTCAGGAAAGAGGAAGCCTCAAAGAGGCAACAACCAAACACAGCAAAAGAAGATACAGGAAGAAAAAGAAATGCTCTCATGCCAAGGCTGGAAAAAAAAAATCCAGTAGAAGAAAGAGAGTCCCAAGAGCAATCAAAGGTGTCAGAGACACACTTGATCCCACTCTTGAGAGTTCTACAAAAACCACCATGCATGTTAGTGACAAAGTATACAAAGAGGACATGGTACAGGGCCTTGTAGTTCCTGTCCTTGTAATTTCAGGCTCTGAGATCCCTGCTTAATTGATTAAATGGGTCATGTTCTTCTAGTGTCCTCCACCACCTCTGACTCCTAAAATCTGTCCCCTCCTTTGTGGGGTTCTCCTATGTTTAATGGTTAAATGGGTATATTCAGCTGGGTCACAACATGCAAGAGAAGCAGAAAGCAACCCATCTTTTTGCAGTAAAGGCTATAAACCTTCAGTTATGAGAACCTTGGTGGGACACAGTCCTTTGTCCTTCAAAACATAGCTAGGGTAGTTTAAGTATTCCAGAACGAGTGTGGTTAGTATGCTTCTGGGCAGCTGTATCCGCAATGGCAGCTTCACTCATTCAGAAGCAAGTTGTCATAGTACTTATTTTAAACACACACACACACACACACACACACACACACACACACACACACACA
>NC_034594.1:9540011-9545401 GCF_900095145.1 Mus pahari | reverse complement strand
AAAAAAAAAACACAAAAATCAAAAAACAAACAAAAAAAACAAACCTTAGCTTTGAATAACCAATTACAGAATCATTCCTGGGAAAGACTATTTCTCTTGTTCTCAGCATTTCTTAGTTGCCATTTGTTTTGCTCTGAGGAAATGTGTCAAGATATTTGCCCATTTTATGTTAGCATGACTCTTGGTATTACATTTAATCAGGTTTTATCAGATAGTTATCATGTTGAGAAAACTTGGAATTTGCATTTTTAAGAGACACAATTTCATGTTAGACTTCCTGTTTCTCTGGCTCTTGCAATCTATCTGTTCCCACTCCTATAATGTCTGAGCCTTAAATATAGTAACTGTGTTGGTAATATATTCAATTAGGGCTAAGTACAAAAAAACATTTTAAAGAATTTCATAACTGAGTACTCTCTTTAGACAATTTCACCATTTCTTTTCTCCTTTCCAATTCCTCTCATCTGTCAACTTCCTCTGACAATCACCAGCTCTCTTTTTTTGTTACACACACACACAAACACACACACACACAAACACACACACACAAACACACACACATACACACACACACACACACACACACACACACACACATTAAATATAGCCTGTTGTTTCTATGTATACACGTGGAAAAGCTTACCATGTCTATTTGGTGTCATTCCTATGTGTATGTGTTTAGGACTGATTACTTGGAATTGTATAACTTGTTAACAGACTCATTCCTAGCAATGACAAATTCGCCTCTCAAGTCTTTAATTGCCAGTAGCTATGTGTCTCCTTGACATATACCCAATGGACACTCCATCCTATTACAATGATGCTTGTTCAACTATGTTCTTAATAGTTTTATTCATAATAGCCAGAAAGTGGAACGAACATAGATGTCCTGCCACTGAAGAATGGATAAAGGAACTGTGTTAATTTATACTACAGGATACTATCCTGCTGTTAAAAAAAAAAATAATATCATGAAATTAGTAGGCAAATGAATATAACCAGAAAAAATCATCCTGAGAGAGTAAACCCTGATTTAGGAAGACAAACATGATATGTACTCACTTATATGTAGATATTAGCTGTTACAAGGATAGAAGCACTGTATGTAATCCACAGATCCAGGAAGGCTAATCACAAAGGAGGGCTTAACGGGTTCACATAGATCTCCCTGGGAAGTAGAAAAAGAAAGAAATTGAATGGAAACTGGGGTGGGGATGGGAACAGCTAGAATCAGGTAGGGAGGGGATGGAATGGAGAGAAAAACCATTGGATTTGCAATTAGGGGTGGTATTTGGTGGACAATGTGGAAACTATGTGAGGTGGAAACTGCAGGGGATCTATAAAGGTGATACTAGAGAGGACTCCTCATAGTGGGAGATGTGCCTGAACTGGCCATCTTCTGTAACCAAGCAAGCCTGCAGTGGGACTGGAACACCCACCTAGACACAAAACATCCCACTTAGAATTTGTCCTGCATGAAAGACATGTTGGGTTAATGGTGGCTCAGAACTTGTAGGAGTGGCTAACAAATGACTGCTCTAACTTAAAGCACAGGCCACAAGACAGAGCCAATGCCTGATACTGCATGGATGGCCAGAAAGTAAAATCTGGACAGTACAGAGCCCTAGGACAGAACTAACCAACCAACCAAACAAACAAACAAATAAAATCAAAAACAAAAACAAAAACAAGAACAAAAAACCAAAAACATGAGTGAAATTATTCCTAACAATAATATGCTATACTCATAGATCAGAGCATAGCCCAATTTTCATCAGAGGGGATTCATTAAGCAATTGATTGGAGTAGATGCAAAGACTGTCAGCTAAACATTAGGAGAAACTTTGGAACCACATGCAACAATGGAAGGAAAGGTTGTAGGAGCCATAGGGGTCTAGCACCATAGGAGAACATGGCCCACACAATGAACTAAGGAGGGCCCATGGGGACTCATAGAGCCTGAAGTGCCAATCATGAAGTCTGTTTGTCTCTATGCTAGGCCTTTTGCACATGTTATGGCTGTGTAACTTGATGTTCTTGTGGAAATCCTAACACTGGAAGTGGGGTGATATCTTGGACTCTTTTGCCTGCTCTTGGGACATTTCTTCCTACTAGGCTACTTCATCCAGTCTTGAGATGAGAGTTTCAGCCTAGTCTTATTAAAACTTATTATGTTAGCCGAGCAGTGGTGGCACATGCCTTTAATCCCAGCACTTGGGAGGCAAAGGCAGAAGGATTTCTGAGTTCGAGGCCAGCCTGGTCTACAAAGTGAGTTCCATGACAGCCAGAGAGACACAGAGAAACCCTGTCTCGAGAAACAAAACAAAACAAACAAACAAACAAACAAACAAACAAAAACCTACCAACCAACCAATCAAACAAACAAACAAACAAAAACTTGTTATGCTGTGTTTATTTGACATTCATGGGAGACCTGCTCTTTTATTAATGGAAAGGAAGAGGAAAGTATGTGGGAGAGTGGAGGTCCGGAGATCAGGGAGGAGTAGAAGAAGGGCAAACTATATTTGAAATATGTTTTATGGGAGAAGAAAGGGTATAAGAAATCCATTGTAGATCTATGAAACAGGGTTGGACACTACACCACCAGTAGCTCCCTGTGTTTACTATAGATGTAGATCTCACTAATGGTCTCCGTCTATGAAAAAAAAACTGTTTTGTTGATGAAACACTTAACTACAGGTCTAGTTATGTGTATTTATATGCAGTTAGATATTATACTGTAAAAAAGTGGGACTAGTAGGTTCTCTTGAAACATCCATGATGTCTCCATTCAAGGATCTTTCGCTGGGTTTAAAGTACTAGATATGAATTTTCCCTTATTAAGCAGGACTAAGGTCCAATTAGAGGGCTGTAGTTATCCCCAGATATAAATGCCACTATTGTGTGCCAAAGAAGGATATCTTGTCATGGTGGATGTTGCTGTCATGGATGATGTTGTTATAGGCTTACTGATGGGTTGGTTTTTTTTTTTCCTTCTGTCAGCTTTCACAACATCTTAAGCTATTATGAGAGTTTTTCTATGTGTAAGTGTAAAGTCTGTCCTGTGAAGTGGAAGTTTCTGGTTTCTTTGGAGACTCAATTGTGTCATGTTTTTTTTTTTTTTTTTGTTGTTGTTGTTGTTGTTGTTTTTTTTTTTTCCTGGAAACTGTCTTATTACAAGATGCTGTGCTGGGTAGACAATGGTTTGGTTTTTTTTTGTTTTTTGTTTTTTTTGTTTTTTTTTTGAAAGCTGCCTGGATAAAGGGCACGTGATGTTTTGCTACAGTAGACTCTTGAGAGAACACATGATACATGGTAAGGATATAAATATAACCCAACAGACAGTGGATGACAATGGGAAATTGGTTCGCCATACCACTGTGGTGGATACTATGGTCAATGGTAGGTTTGTTGATGCTGGCCTTCACGGATAATGCTATATCATTGATTCACCTTGCCTTCCTTGCTGATGATCATTTGTTGTGACTTCATAGAGAGAAATGCACCAAAGCTTCTTGCCACTTCTGCTTGAATAGACTGGGGTCAATTTACAAAGCTTTTCAGTTTCTTCCGGATTAAACTGCCATTGCTGATTTGTGAATGTTGTTTCTGAGTGGATTGAGCTACTGCTGCTGATTCCTGTGAATTGAATTGCTGATATACTGACAAAGAAGATTGGAATTGTCCCAAAGAACTATTTCTAAGCAGGTCCACATCCCCCTTTGCCCTATTAACATTTGCTTTCTAGCACCTCTGATGGGTGGTAGGCTAGAAGAGAGGTTAAATCATTTAAGAACCTTTATTAGAATAGGTTTTGAAAACTCTAAGCCTACAGTACTATCTCCTCTATGCTTAATAGACTCATTAACTGTTTTGCTTTGATTCATCTACAATTATGTTCTATGTTATACTCAAGGGTTGGGGTTTTTCAGTGTGGATGAAAGCCCTCATGTTACTCTTCACAGTGCTTGGCTACAACCCTCTGGCATCACTGACATTGTGACTAATCATACCAGCATATATTTACTGCTTACTTTAAGCAGAATGTCAGAACATAAATAGAAGTTATTTGTTGGCAAGTAGCAGAAAATGGGCCTAAATTCTTAAAGAAAAAATATTTTATTTATGTAAGTAAGTGTACAGTATAAGGGCTACCATAAAGCAGACCTGGAGAAGAGATTCTGGCATAACAAACAAGGTTAGAAGTTTTCTCTAGATGCCATGAACTCAAATATCAAGGTCATAAAAGAAAGGTCATATTATGAAAAGAGGAAAAAGAAAAATCTTTGAAATTCAAGAAAGATCTTAGTAGATAAGCAAACATTTAAAGAAACTGGGAGGTGAAGCAATAAACAGGAATCAGCTCACAAGCAAGCCCTGGCTGCAGTGGGTAGGGAATCTTAAACCACAACCACAAAGTAACCCTGAGGACTACAGGCAGCGCATGTGGAACACAAGCAAGCAAATCCCACAGTTCTTCAGGCCTTAAATGCAGATAAGGGTGCCAGAAGAATATATCTAATACTGACTCTTGGGTTATGAGTTATTGCTGAAGGGGAGAAAATGAATTGTACCTTTGTCATATGTCAGAATGTTATTATCAAGTACTATCCTGGGAACAGTGCTACAGTTTAATGTAGAGATGCTCTGGGACCCTGAAAATAAAAAGCAATCACAGGTCAAGAAATGTAACTATAGCCTCTCTTCATGCTTGTTTGGGAAAACTGCCACAAAAATAGAGTCATGTACAGGTGTTGGGTTGGATATAGGCCTATCAAGATATTTCAGCAAAAGTGAGCTAGTGTGCCAGTCATTGTGGTAATTGGCCTCTCCCACCATGACTAGGAATCAGCCATGCTGTTTGTGTTTCACTGTGGAGGTTGGGTGATCCATGCACATGAAAATCAAAATAGGTGGCCTCTTACATTTCTCTGTGATATGCAGTTTGCTGAAAGTTCCGATCAAAGGTTCAGCCGACTTTCTCTTTCACCACTATATTATTTGCTCCAGAGGGATAGCTTATATTTCATCATTACATGGAACTGACAAATTACCCAACTCCAGTGTATAACCCAGAGGTGTTTACTAACCTACACTGATGCTGAAAAGAATCACCCCTTTAATTGGACACTTGGCATGCCTGGTTCTACTACTTTTAAAGCATGTCATTCTGTAAGTTCATAGGCTACAAGATATTTGAGGTCAATATCGGCTTCTAGTACACCAATAATGTACATACTGTAAACAAAGCAGAAAGGAAAAAACTCATTCAGAAGGTTTTGAAATACATACTCAAGAATAAACCTTAAGCAGGGCATGGTGGCACACATCTTTAATCCCAGCAATCGGGAGGCAGAGGCAGGCAGATTTCTGAGTTTGAGGCCAGCCTG
>NC_034594.1:9529511-9539935 GCF_900095145.1 Mus pahari | reverse complement strand
AAAAAAAAAAAAAAAGTAAAAGAAAAAAAAAGAAAAAAACCTAAATACATAAGTGACATATCTAAAACATACTACTCTAAACACCAAAGAAAATGAAAACAATACAGCAAGATAGAGATACTCTGAATTTTCATTGATCAGGTTAATTAATATTGTAAAAATTAACAAATTATCAAAAGTATTGTATAAGTTCTACAAATTACCCATCAAAATCTCAATGGAATACTTCCCCATAAAAATAGAATATACCAATACTAAAATTTACATGGAGGGACATTCATAAAGAATAGCCAAGCAATTCTGATTAAAAAAATAATAACAACTCTGGAGGTATCACAGTAGCTAATTTCAAATTACACTATTACACTACTAAAAAACAAAATATTAGTGGCACAAAGGCAAAGGTATAGACCAATGGATGAGAATACAGAACTAAGAATTAAACCCTTTAAGCTACACTTACTTACCTTTTTTTTTTTTTTTTTTTTTCTGAAGTTTCCAAAAACATTAACAGGAAAAAAAGAAAACCTGGTCAAAAAGTGAAGTAAAAAAAACCTAGACATTTATATGTACACATCAGAAAAACAGCAGATTCACATCCATCACTCTGAACAAAATATGAGGAAAAAGAAAACCTGATCAAAGAGTTATGTCAGTATACTGGGTAAGTATATATATATATATATATATATATATATATATATATATATATATATATATATATATGTGTGTGTGTGTGTGTGTGTATGTATGTATGTATGTATGTATGTATGTATCAGAGTAAATGTAGGTTCATATCCATCACACTGAATATCAAAAGAACCTTTAAGAAGAGACAGAAGTCATATAACAAGGATTGACAGAGTAGTTTCATGTGGAACTACCAAGTCACACGTGACATTGTCCAAATGAACCTGAATTTGGCAGAGTTGATACAGTATATACCAATAGAAATGATTGTCAGCGCTGGCTTATGACTAAAGATGCTTGATACAGTCCTACTGACTTGAATTTGATCCCTGAGAAACATGTAGTGAAAAAAGACAATCATCAATTTCCCTCTGACTTCCATACCACTAACAAAAAGAATTGCAGTTTCAATGGGTTATAAACATGACAACACCTTAGTTTAAATGATAACAGCTTCTATTCAGCTCTATGCATTGCCTAAAATTCTGTGACCCAGATTTGTACTTTGGGACCTGGAAAGTTTGATTACTCTCTCTGAAGCACAGTGTCCTCTCTTGTTTTTAAAGTCTGGGATGATTTTACTTAGACAATACTGAAGTCATTTTTGTTTTAAATATAAATAATTTCATGACTTGATGGCTAAACAATAGTGACAAAATGGTGCTCACCAAGGATCAATGGCTAGCTAAAACCAGATATCCCCATACTGGAGAACAAGCACACACCAAAATTACTTATATGTAGAATGGTCACATTATTTCCCCAGCATCCCTCTCTCTATTTTTTCTGTGCCATTCACTTGTTGCTATATGTTTCTTGATTGGCTTGTATGTAAATTGACTCAGCTTAAGCTTGGAATGGATAATAAAATCCATGGTCAGCTGAGTCTCAGCAAACAGAGATAAGCACTTATAGAGAGCAATGATAGCACAATTTGATGAGAAAGCTTTGAACAAATGTTTACCACATTCTCTTCCCCACAACTAATTAGTTCATAAATCCCCTTGCCATCTGTTTCATTTCATGAGTTCCAGTTCCACCTTCTTACTGTTGGTCACTATTAACTCTTTCTCATCCCATCTTATTGTCTCTTTTATATTTTGCTTCCATTTTTAGTCAGGAAATAATAGGTTGTCATAAATTCTGCCACCACCACTCACTTGGATTTGTTCCTATGTCGTCAAGATCATACGTATTTTTAAATAACAGTGGACAGTGTGGCTTGCTGATCTTACTGTTCTTGATGCTTTACTTTAGAAAATCAAGTACATATGACTCTTTTTAGCTGCTTAACTGATTCTGTGAACAAAGATTATTAAAAAGAAAGAAAAGTAAACTGCCTTTGTAGGGTGGCCATCTATCATTGTCTTCCATAATTTTAAAATCCGCCACCTCCTACAGGAGCAGAAGGACTGGTGCCTGGGAACTGCAAATAACCAGATATTTATGGATTCACTCTAAATTTCCCGAATTCAAGCTCACTTAGGGGATCATAAACCAATTTCCCATTTACAGCATGATGAGTTCAAGTGCACAGATATAACAGATGAGTCAGGCAAAGAATTCAGCACAGGAATTATGTGTAGACAGAGCATGTGAAAATCCACATTCATGGAGTCTGTGACACTTTACTTCGGAACTGCTATCATCGTGATAGGCTGAATTGATAAGATAGTCTCAGAGTTCTTTCAACAAACACATAAAAGCCATTTACTATTAAAATAAGCTTACCTTTCTTATAATGTTAATAATGCAGTAACATTGCATATGAATGATAATGGCTATTTTTTTTTCTAAAATTCAACCATTAACAGCATGTATATAGCTTTTGCTTTACTCTTTTTCTTTAAAAAATAAGTGTACATTGTGGACATATAGCTGTCCCCTGAGAGGCTGTGCTAGAGCCTGACCAATACAGATGAGGATGCATGCAGCCAACCATTGGACTAAGCATGGGGACCCCTGTGGAGGAGTTAGGGGAAGGACTGAAAGAAACAAAGGGGTTTGCAAACCCACAGGAAGAACAATATCAACCAACCAGACCTCCCAAAACTCCCAGGGACTAAACCACCAATCAAAGAGCACACAAGGAGGGACCCAGGATTCCAGTTGCATATGTAGCAGAGAGAGGATAACCTTATCTGACATCAATGACCCTGGAGTCCTGTGGTAGCTCAATGCAGGAGCTTAGGAAAATGTTAGGCACTGAGGCAGGAGTGGGTGGGTGGTAGAGGGAGCACCCTCACAGAAGCAGGGAGGATGGGGAGGACATAGAGGGTTTAACTGGGAAGGGAGAGGAATAATAAAATAACCAATAAAAAAGAATAAAATGCATCAAGGGTACTATTTCTTCAAAACTTTTCAGTACTATTTCTTTAGTTTTTCTATTATTTCATGAGCTCCTTCCTCCATTTTTATGATCTGAGATCAAACACAAATTGTACTTTCTTCTCACTGACATGACTTCTGGCCTCCAGGCTGTGTTCTTTATAACAAAATTTGGTGGGAACATTTTCTTCCTGGTTACAAAATCTTCACCTGCCCATTTTGCTATTCACTAAATCTTAAATAGGAAAGAGATCATTATGAAAAATCCGTACTTTCTGTAATATTTTATGGAAAAATCGTACTATATCTCTTTAGACAAGTTTTGAAATTATTGTATATTTTGGAATTCTATCATGTAGCTGAAAAACCCCTGTAATTTTACTTAAGTGATCAAAAACAACAAACACTTCTTGGTAGATTTCTCTGGAAAGTAAGCCTCCCCTTACTGAGCAGGGCATGTAACTCATACTTTGCTGTTTGTGATAGGAGCTGCTCTTACTGATTTCTCTCTTCAGAGGCTGCATTACTGGAAACCTTACACTGAATCCTGTTCCAAGTTTTTCTGCCGACATGACTTTGTAGATATAATTTAATTGTATTCTAATATAATTTAGTTCATTAGCCGGGGACCTTGGTGGAGAAGAGAAAGGACATTGCCCTATTTTCATTGAGATCCTTCCCACCACCCTCTCTCTGCGCCTGGAACAGGATGAATTGTGGAAGTCTTTTGTTCCAGATTCGAAGCATCTGTCCTGATATATCTGACCCTTGGGGTTGTGCAGTTCCTGTGGAGAAAATGGAAGTGCAGACAAGGAAGGTGCTTTCTCTATTTCAGCCTCTTGTTTACAGTACCAGGGAGGGATAAAATGCTCGACTGTCACTTTCATTTGGGCTTAATGTGTTAAGGCTGCTCTGCTGCTTTCTTAGCCTAGCTCCAGAGGAAATCATTGCCTCTCTTCACTGTCTTTCTCTCACCCTGATGGTAGAGTCAGAGAATAAATTCTAGATTTTTTACACCGGTGTGCACAACCATGGATGATTAGATCATACTCTCTTGAATCACTGTATACTATCCACCAGCCTCTGGAAATACCCAGTATTTTCCTGCCTGTATCTATTCATTGATTCTGTTTCCTTACAACAGTACTTACTGAATTTTATGTTAGGATTTACTAGGTCTTTAGAGGACACAAATCGATTTTTTTTTTTTTTTTGGTGTTTTCGAGACAGGGTTTCTCTGTGTAGCCTTGGCTGTCCTGGTACTCACTGTGTAGACCAGGCTGGCCTTGAACTCGGAAATCCGCCTGCCTCTGCCTCCTGAGTGCTGGGATTAAAGGCGTGCGTCACCACACCTGGCTCCGATTTTTTCTTTTATTCTTAAAGGGAATGTTCCTAATCTAGCAGAAAACACCTCCCACTCCCTTCCTATTTTTCCTTACATATTTGACTCCATCCATTTCTTCATAGTTGTGTCCTCAATAACAGGTGAAGTAACAGCCAAAATAGTTATACATGAATATTTACTTCATGAATATATTCAGTGAATAAGTAATCAAATGAGATGTGATGGTTTGCTACATTGAATTTTTATGTTTCATTGTTTAAAGTAGCTCAGCTTCCAAATCCTTCCTTCAAGCACATACTCTTTACTTAATATTTATATTAATCCTGTGATTTTTGCCCTATATTACTTCACTGGTTTCTCAGTACTGCTGAATTATTTGGTTCCTCAAATAGTCTTCTGAAATAAGCAGAACTTGGTACATAGTTGATTTTGGTGCTAGCTTTTGCAACATGGGAGGAAGAAGGTCAACAGTCTTCGTTTTAATATTATATTGACTATAGGTACCATTCTTAAGTTTCTTAGCTAAAGCTTACTGGGGATATTACTAAAGCTTATCTGTGTCTTTTAAGATGACAATTCTATATAGGATTTTATTCACATGATGTTATTTATACAATCTTTGATAAGGTTAAATGAGAGAATACTTGAAAATTAGATATCAAAATAGCAAGATATAATACGTATTAAAATATTTTTATTTTTTTCTGTGACATTAATTTAAGTCAGTTTAGTGGGGAAAAAATCCTATTGGCTCAAAGGCAATGAACAGAATATGATAACAAAAAAATTGTTTGAAATACATTTCAACCTGCTTCAAATTTAATTTTGCTTTAGGATGCTAGATGGTCTTCTGTTAAGTCAACCCAGGGCTAATTTAGCTTCAGCTGTATTAACATCACCCACTGTAGTAAACTTTTTCCTGCAGAGCAGTGTTATTTGATGAGATCCAGCTACTATGCTATGTTATAAGGAATTGAATTATTTCCAGGCCATAGCTTTTAATTACTTGTGACTGTCCATTCATCCCTGTGCTCCTTCCTGTCTGGATAATCCCTGAGAAATTGGAGAGAGATGGTTAGGGTATAGAATGGGTAGTGTAATTGTCACAAAACAGGTACCTTGGTGACAGAGACTGTGTATAATAACTAAATTAAGCCAAATCATGATAATAAGCTAATTAATTAGCTCAATATACATCAGCTCATCATGGTTATTGTTTTGACTTAGCCATTTTACAATGTATGGCTATTTAAACATATATTTTGAGCATAATACATTCATAACATTTCTAGTTTTTCTTGTGTTCTTGGTCCTCCAAGTAGTGTCTGATATAGGTTCTTTCTTGTATAGTTGGATCTTAAATAAAATTGGATATAAGTTAATTAGTCACACAAGGTATGTGTTACCATTGCACTAGCATCACTTGTAGGCATTGCACCACTGTCAACAGAAGGATTGAAGGCTTAATTGGTGTTTGCATTTCTCTTTGGGTACCATTTTAAGTACCAGCCTTTAAAAAAGGTACTAGATGTTCCTAGATTTTTATTTCTGTTTATAAAATTAAAGCTTCCCCTAGTTGAAGTATTAAAAAAGAAAGAAAGAAAGAAAGTTACCAGAACATAAAGGTGGAGATTCTATGTAGCACAGCTTACTTTCTGATTTCAATGAGAACTGAAGGTGTTGTCTTTGTATTCCATGTCTCTTGTGGAATTTTGTAAGGAAGTGACATTTGAATTTTGCCAAAGGTTTTCTCTATCGAATGAGGTGTTCATGTGGTATCTGCCATTCATTCAGTTTATATGATAGATTTTCTTAATTTATTTATGTATTTATGTTGAATTATCTATGCATCTATGGATAAACTCTTCTTGATTATGGTGGATAATCTTTTGTATTCTTGGGTTACTTGATTTGTGAGTAATACTTTTAAATGATTTAATTGTGCATATGTGTATATGTGTATCTACATATCTGTCTATTTGTGAGTAAAAATATATGAGTGTAGATACCAACTAAGACTAGAAAAAATTATCAGACACAGTGGATAAAGGGAGATAATTCAGGCTTCTTCAGGGCAATCAGGAAAGATGCCTGATGGATAAAAGATCGCTCAATGGGTGAAGTGATTTCAGCTATAATTTGAGAACTTAGGTAGTGATTTTCATATGTCATTCAAAGAACTAAAGGAAATATCCCACTCCTGAAATGCACATACAAATAGTGTACATAGACATCAAAGAGAAATAAATAAATGAATTGAGGAATGAAATGTATTAAGTAGGAAAACTCAGCTTTATTTGTCTTCCCACAACTGTACCAAATACCTAGAAATGGTAAGGGGTAATTTTTTTTTTCATTTTATATTTATGTCAATATTATTGAGGATTTGAATCCATGACTGGATAGTCCATAGTTTTGAGTCTGTTTAAGAGAAGCATGTCATGGTAAGAAATGTAGTATATTAAATCTCCCTTCGATGTCCCAAGTGTGCCTGCTAAGATAGAAAAGCCTAGATTACGCTTGTCCACTTTAATGGAACATCCCAGTCCTATAGTTCAGCTAAGTCCTATAGTTCATTTAAAATGTTTTCACTTCCTGCTAATAGTACCAAGACAGTAAAGAAGCCTTTTTGTATAAGAATTTACGGGACAAAGAGGGACCATATTACTAAAGTGGGGCTGCATGAAAAGCATAGAACTTTGCTTATAGGACTAAGGAGGGCCTCAGGTATGAAAGACAGGACAACATAAGCCTTGTTTCTCCCATAACAGCAAATATCAGAGTTTGATATATTCACAAGACTGTTCTCTCTCTCTCTCACACACACTTATTGCCGTAAATGGTAATTACTCAAAATGTTTGTGGAGATGTGGGGTTGCCATCCTGCCATCCCACAGACAAAAACTCTGACCCAGAATTGTTTCTGTCTGAAAGAACTGCAGGAACAAAAATGGAGAGGATCCTGAAGAAAAGGCGGTCCACTGACAGTCCCAAAGTGGTATCTAGCTCAGGGGGAGGCCCCAAGGCCTGATGCTATTACTGATGCCCTGGTGTACTTACAAACAGGGGCCTATCACAACTGTCCAACAAGCAGCTGCAAGAGTCAGATGCAAATACAGCTGAGGAGGAGTGTGACCCTATTGGAAAACCAGCAGTCTCAATTAACCTAGTCCCTGGGATCTCTCAGACACTGAACCACCAACCAGACAGCATACACCAGCTCATATGAGGCCCCCAACACATATACAGCAGAGGACTGCCAGGTCTGGGTTCAGTCAGAGAAGATTCACATAATCATTGAGAGACTTAGGACCTCAGGGAGTAGGGAGGTCTGGTGGGGTTGGGGTTGGGGGTGGAGACATCCTCTTGGAGACAGGGGTGGGAAGGTCTGTGGGGAGGAGTATGACTGGGAGGAGGATAAAGTCTGGACTATAAAAACATACACAAATTAAAATATATATATATATATATATATATATATATATATATATATATGTTATATATATTAAAAGAATCAGGCTTACCGAAGTCCAACAAGCAATACTGCTCCACTTGCAGATGTTTACAAACAGTTTTGCTGTTTCAAGACTACTCTGTTTATTTCACTTAACCTGGTTACTTCCTATTGCTTTGATTCAGAGTGAAGGCATAACAAAATATTTAAGAGATGCAATTTTAGAATGGATAATTTTATTCTTCTGAAAATAACTTTGAAAATTGATATCTCCTTGATAAGTAAGAATAAATAGGTAAATAATTAATGTATCTCCAGAGTAACATTTTATTATCCCATTATTCAGAAAAGAATGGATTTAGGGTAGATTGCATGATTACATCCTCAAATGCAAAAATTAACTCTAATAGTCATCTCAGCAGGAGGGCTGCTAACTTCCTCAGCTCTAAGTCATGGCTGCCTGTAATTTTAACTTTGATTTCCATTACATTTATTTAAAAAAATGGTGTGAATCCTTATTACTGAAAAGCAATTGAATTCCACAAAATGGCAAAAATGTAAATAGGTAACATTAAGGAGAGCAAAATAAACCACTCAAATATTTCAAAGCTCATGTACACTCTAAGAGAATTTTTCAAATTAATTTGCTACCCAGGAGCCTAATAAAGCATACTACTTGAACATAAAGTGATAGTAAAAGGAATATACCTCTCTTTATGGTCAACACTGTCGTTATGCAAAATATAAAGAGCCTTCAATAGTACATTATGGGAAGTGCTAATGCCTTATGCGGCTTACAGCATGACGTACTTTGTCTGTGCCACAGGAGGTCGTATATACACTTTATGTTTTTTGTTTTATAAGATTCCATTTGTAGGCACCTGCTATTAAACTTGTCAGAGAAAAAAGTCAGTTGTAAAACATTCCCAAATTATCTATGAAGTTTATGCAAGCATTTTAGAAAGCATTGTTTATAAACCAGCAGTGTTCTCTATAACGGAGATCTATAGCTCGCGAAGTCTGAATTGGCTCAACCAAGACACAACAATAAAATTCCAACGAGATTCTGTTTTCTTTGCTTTGTTTATTTTGCTTCCAATTGTATTTATGTATTTGGTAACATACTGGGGATTGAGCCTAGGGCTCTGTACTTGATAGACAAGTTCTGTACCAGTAAGCCTATGCCTGGCTCTACTTTCTTGTAAGAAAATACCCTGAGTTACTTCACATAAATGTTTCAGAATCAATTTTGTCATTTTTTTTAAAGTAAAATATAAATGTGATAGACTACCTATAAAAATTATATTATTTGTGTATGTGTGTGTGCGTGCGCGAGCATGCATGCATGCGTGTGTGTGTGTGTGTTTGTGTGTGCGTGTGCGTGTGTGTGTGCATGTGCGTGTGCGTGTGCGTGTGCGTGTGCGTGTGCGTGTGTGTGTGTGTGTGTGTGTGTGTTATGCTTTTGAGTCAGTAAGATTTCCCCTTCTATGTTTACACGGGCTAAAGTACCCTGGCTTGCTTGGTGAGCATAGTCACCTTTTACTACTAAGACTTCTCTCTGGCCTTATTAATAATATATTAAAATATGTCTTATAGAAAGGAATCATCTTCTTTTTAAAATCTGTTTTCTATTATACTTATTCAGCTGAAATTTGTTCAAGAGAGTTTTTACAACAGCTAGAGTATATAAACTTCTACAAAGATCATTAAAATACATCTTTGTAAATTTTGTACAATATAGTTAAAGAAAAAAGTGATGAGAAAATATCCCCTGTGTGCCATTCATGCTTTTTCATTCTAGTTCAGTGACCAAGCCAGATCATTCAACCAAACAGGGTCACAAGGGAGAGATGGAGGATTTAAAAGAAAAAGACAATTAAACAACACTGTTCTGTGACTCCAGCCAGTGCTGAAGCTGAAGTGGGTTTATTTTTCTCCAGTCTGCCTTTATGTCATTCTAGACACATACAAATATGGTCAGTCCTTAGGCATAAACAAAGTAGTCAAGGAAAAAACAAGACAATAAACAAGGTAATTAAACAAAGCAATAAATAAAATTCCATGGTCACTGTGTCTAGGAGTTTATCAGGATGACCAAGATACAAGGAATACAATACATTCCTGGGCTGTATTTTCCTTGAGCCTACTTCATTGTCCTAGGCCAATGTCAAATTCCTGCCAAATTCCTAAAACTGGCCCCAAAATCTCTCCACAGTTCAGAGTCTGTTAAAACTTGTCCACTCATCAGCCTGTATACTTAAAAAGTCTTTATACAATTCTGGTAAAAGAGTATATAAATAATTATACAAAATAAAAATGTACTGATAGTAGTTGACTTCAAGGAGCCAGGGATATGGCCTAACACTTAAAAGCACGACTCCTTGTGCAGGGAAATTGAGTTCCATTCCGGAGATCAATACCAGTTGGCTCACAACTACTCACAACTCCAGTTTCTGGTTAGCTGTCATATATGTGATCTGAGCACATCTGCCCATAGTAGTTACACATAAAATCATGAAGGTATACACACATAAACTAAATAAATAAATCTCAAAAATAAAACAAAATAAAAAGTACATAATTTTGGTATATATATATATATATATA
>NC_034594.1:9527970-9529386 GCF_900095145.1 Mus pahari | reverse complement strand
AGAGAGAGAGAGAGAGAGAGAGAGAGAGAGAGAAAGAGAGAAAGAGTAGAAAAATTGCATACTGAGATAATGAGGTACTTACTTGTTTTTATATGATGATATCATGGGTAAATATTTGTTACTGAATATGGTCTACCTGTTTATCTTCAATAATTTTCTTATTCATAATTCTCAGTGTTGCCAATGTTATTGTGCATTGTTGGGGTCTCTTACCTCCACTAACCACTCTCCCTCTAAACATTATATTGCGCCCCCTACAGAATCACAGAATTGCTACTGAGAAGATCTCCCCAGATCTCCCAGAATGCAGTGTGGTCAGACCGCCCTACATCGTCGTCGTCACCGCCCACTTGCTCGGACCCACCTTCCAGATACACATCTCCTCTCATGATCAGACCTTGCGCAGAGAGAGAATTTCTCAAGGGGACTCAAGGGCGGGCTTAGAATCCTTCCTTGTCCGATTAATAAAAATCATGCTCTGATCAGCGCAAACCGACAGGGCATTCATTTTTCCTTTCGAAGACTATCCTCTTTCAGGATGTTAAAGCTCTCCAGTACGAACCCAGTCCAAAGTGTTTTCTGCCCAAGCAGAAACACACAGTGCATAAATATATACTACAAAAGTGATAGAGTATATTTGGGATCAGTTTAAATTTTTCTATCCTAATCACAACTAAAAAGTACATTTCTTGGGTTTTTTTAAATGAAATTCTAAAAGGCAATTCAAAGAGAAACTTAAAAAGAAAAAAGAAATCAAACCAGCCAAATTTGACAATTATATGCTGCTGAGGTATGGTGGCAGAAATGTTAAAGTCTTTTCCTTCTCTTTCTTTTCCTGTTAGATTTCATTAAACTATTGTGTTTCTGTCAGAGCACTGGGTATGCCCTGAAAGCTCTGTGATAATCTGACATCATTCATTGGTTGCATAGTCTGAAAGCATGCATTGCAATATGTCCATGGCTGCAGTGAAATCAAATACAACCCAGCACAGACCAATCATGATAGGGTCTCCTCCGCTGCACTGTGCAGCCGTATTCATTATTCATATCCCTGTTCAGTATTTATGCATTCTAATTGCACAAGCTGTTTGTCCCATGCTAGTGATGGTGGTGATAGTGAGGTTTGGAGTTTTGTTTCCTTATTTTTTTCATTGTTGTTGTGTTTTATAAAAAGAAAAAAAAAAAAAGAAAAGTAAAAGAAAGAGCCAAGGATATGTTTGGTAGAGAGAGGTATGGTACGGTGAGAGGGGGTGCATGTGATGGCCCATGCTAAGGAATCCTTCCCCTCTAAGTTATCAGCCATATGGTGACATATAGTGTAGAATAGTGTTTATTTAGGGCATGGGATGGGGAGTTGGGGAGTTCATACAAACAGAGAGAGAGAGAGAGAGAGAGAGAGAGAGAGAGAGAGAGAGA
>NC_034594.1:9517666-9527865 GCF_900095145.1 Mus pahari | reverse complement strand
GAAGGAAGGAAGGAAGGAAGGAAGGAAGGAAGGAAGGAAGGAAGGAAGGAAGGAGAGAAGAGGAGGAAGAAGAGGAGAAGAAGGAGGAGGAGGGGAGAGAAGAGAGGCTGGCCAAGAACCTGTGGAGAGTGGGGAAGGGGGCAGGGGAGAGCGAGAAAGGGGTCAGGTAGAGAAGGGGCAGAGAGAGTAGGCTGTGAGAGTGAGGAGGGGGCAAACAGCCCCCTTTAAAGTAAGCCAGTATTAACCGGCTGTTGCCTGGTAACTATGAAGCAGAGCCTAGAAGGAATGCTAACAATTGTGCCTTCAGAACCTTTCATGTCATGACACCTACTTTCTATAGAATCAGGTGGGATCCTGACTCAACAGTTTAAGAAGCTGTATATTTCAGTTTAAGAAGTTCGATATTTTCTAAATCTTTTAAAACATGACTTCATGTACTGTCTCCTCTTGTAAAATACTCAGTATTTTGTTGCAATGTGCAAGCAGCATTTACTCCAATTACAATTTTACTGTTTTCCTAAACGCCTGAAGTAACCAAAAGCAACTTTATTTAAATGCAAAGATCACTAGAGCTATATTCTTTGTCCACTAAGATCTTTTGTCACATGCACGACCTGTTCAGTTTCTCTAATTGACCACATTACATCTTATTCTGTTAACACTTTCTAGTGCTCCAAGATTGTTATACAAGCATAAAATTCAGAGTATTTTTAATATTATTGTTATGGGATAATTTCTATGAGTCTCTAAATATGGTGTTAATTTCAATTTATTGTACATACTTGTCTAGTGTATTTTCTTTAATGTAAGTCATATTTTCCTCTGCCCAGCACAGAACATGCTTCTCAATGACTGGAGAAAATATAATTATATTATCTGTTCAATGCTACACTTTCTTACCTGAACTCTACCCAGATTTGCCTCTACTACACTATAGGCTCTAGAAATGTGAACTCTTAATATGCAATAGTGAAGTTGCAGTATTTATACTGCTTTATTTTTCTTGATTAACAAGATACAGATAGTAAAAGTAAAAACTCAGGTGACAGCAGATGCTGACAAGGATATGGAGAAAGAGGAATACTCCTCCATTGCTGGTGGGAATGGAAGCTGGTACAACCCCTCTGGAAATCAGTTTGGCAGTTCCTCAGAAAACTGGACATAGTATTACCTGAGAACCCAGCTATACCACTCCTGGGCATATATACCCAGAAGATGCTCCAGTATGTAATAAGGACACATGCTCCACTATGTTCATAGCAGTCTTATATTTATAATAGACAGGAGCTGGAAAGAAGCCAGATGCCCTTCAACAGAGAATCCATACTGAAAACGTGGTACATTTACACAGTGTAGTACAACTCAGCTATTAAAAACAATTAATTCATGGAATTCTTAGGCAAATGGATATAACTAGAAAATATCATCCTGAGCTAGGTAACCCAATCATAAAAGAAAACACACGGTGTGCACTCACTGATAAGTGGATACTAGCCCAAAAGCTCCACATAACCAGGATATAATGCACAGACCACATGAAGCTCAATAAGAAGAAAAACCAAAGTGTGGGTTCTTCGGTCCTTCTTTGAAGGAGAACAAAATACTCACAGGAGCAAATATGGCGATAAAGTGTAGAGCAGAGACTAAAGAAAAGGCCGCCCAGAGACTGCCCCTCCTGGGGATTCATCCCATATGCAGCTACCAAACACAGACACTATTGTGGATGCCAAGAAGTGTATGCTGAAAGGTGGCTGATATGGCTGTCTCCTCACAGGACCTTCCAGAGCCTTACAAATATAGAGGAGAATGTTAGCAGCCAACCACTGGACTAAGCAGGGGTCCCTAATAGAGGTGTTAGAGAAGGGACTGAAGGAGTTGAAGGAGTTTGCAACCCCATAGGAAGAACAACAATATCAACCAACCAGATCACCCAGAACTGATAGGGACTAAGCCATCAACAAAGGAGTACACATGGCTCCAGCTGCATATGTAGCAGATGATGACCTTGTCATGCTTCAATGGAAGGAGAGGTCCTTGGTACTATGAAGGCTAGATAGATGCCCCAGTGTAGGGGAATCGAGGACAGGGAGGTGGAATTGGGTAAGTGGGTAGAGGAACACCCTCATAGAAGCAGGGAGAGGGAGGATGGGATAGGGTTTTTCCAGGAGGGAGGGAAACCAGGAAAATGAATAACATTTGAAATGTAAATAAAGAAAATATCCTATAAAAAACAAATAGGTTTCAAAATCTTGATTTTTCAAAATAAAGAAAAGAAAATACCTTTATCATTAAGATTCTAGAATACAACATCCCTTATATTTTTAGGATTTTTTTTAATGTTAAATCACCTAATAATAAAAAAATTACTTTTCTCAGCCAGGTGTGGTGGCACATGCCTTTAATCCCAGCACTTGGGAGGCAGAGGCAGGCAGATTTCTGAGTTCAAGGCCAACCTGGTTTACAAAGTGAGTTCCAGAACAGCTAGGGCTATACAGAGAAACCCTGTCTCACCCCCCCCCCCCCAAAAAAAAATTACTTTTCTCAAGACCTCATAATTGCCGTTTGATAAAATTATTTTAATTAAAAAAATCATCTGAGACCATTAACATAAGCATTGAACAACATTTGATGAACTCAGAACTTTTTATATAAATTCCTCACATCTTTTTGAAATACAAGTCACAGAAAAACTGAATTAGACACTATTCTGTACTATAATGTAATATGTTTATCCTAGATTGCTTAGAATAAATAAACAACATTTAAAACTTCTACAATAGTAAAAATTCTTCTGCTGAAGATTTCTTGTTGATCTAAAAATATAACTAAGGAAAATTATTATAGAAGAAAAAGTACAGTTGATCATAGGGATGATGGCACAGCAAAAGTTACGTTATCCTGTTGACTAATACTCCTGTAGGTAATACTAGATTGATAAATTGAGTACTTAATTTTCTGGTATTAATAACATTTTTAAAGTTTCAAGTTCAACATTTGAATTATGGCTATCTGAAATATTTTGTGCATTTTATATTAATATTGTTATTCTTAAGCCTTTCTATATGATCGTAAATTCAGGAAGTTGTTTCATCTCTTCTCCGTGTACACAAATAACTAGGTAATCCACAAATACAGGGAGAGTCATTCTAAATCTGTATGTGATTTATCTTTTTTTACCTTATTGTCCCAATGTCAATTTCAACTATTATATAAAGTGGAGGCAGAATCCTGCATTAACTATAATGTTAGCTATAAATTAATCTTATTAAATGTGTAACTTCTTTAGTGGAGAAGACTTTTATTTCTTTGGTGAAGTTTTAAGTCATAAGTAACTATCAAAATTTGTTAAAATTTCTCATCTATCAGTTTCTATCATATGAGTGTGATCACTTATCTAGTGGTATGATAAATTATAGTGATTGACTTGCAAGTACTAAAATAATCATCCATACCTAGCATTAATTATATTTGGTGGCATTGTGTGATTCTTTTTGCTCATTGGTTTTTATTAGTTTATTAATTCTTGGAGGGCTGATTTTCCTGTTTTTCTTTTGTTGTTGTTGTTTTGTTTTGTCTTGTTTTGTTTGTTTTGAGACAGGGTTTTGCTATGTAGTCCTTGCTGTCCTGCAACTTGCTATGGAGACAAGGCTTGCCTTGAGTTCTCCTGCCTTGCCTCCTGAGTGTTGAAATTAAAGGCATGATCTACCATTCCTGTCCCAGGTTTATTCATGTATTATTAACATGCTAATAGCACGAAGGAATTAGATCAGTTTGAAAGTGTTTACTATGCTTCTGTTTACTGGAATGATTGAAATGACATCACTTTCTCAGATACTGACAGAGATCACAAATGCACTCTGGTCATCTAGAGATATTCTTTGTCTCATTCCATGTGTGAGTTAGTTTTAGGTTTTAGTATTAGTCACCTGTCCTCTTGCTATGATATATATCACAACAGAAGCAGTTGAAGAAAGAAAGCATTTGCTTTGCTTATAGTTCAAAGAAGTGAGCAAAGCCTATTCTCATTGCATCCACAGTCAGGAAACAGAGAACAAGGGTAGTCTGTGTTGAACTCTTTGCTCTTGTGCGGTTTTGACAGCAAGAATTGGACTTGACACCTGTGTAAACCTAACTGAGACATTCCATTAAAAACACACCCAGTGATTTGTCCCCTAGGTAACTCTAGACCCTTTGAGTTGGTAATTAATATTAATCATTATAGGGGTGATGATGCATTGTATTTATATGGCTTGTATTTGTATTTGATTACTGTTAGCATTCCTTCTAGGATCCTCCCAATTGTTACCTGGCAACAGCTTGCTCTCTCTACCCCTTCTCTCTCTGATTCTCTTCTCTCTCTGACCCCTTTTGTGCTTTCTCCCCTTCCCCTCTCTTCCTCTCTCTCCACATGTTCCTGGCTGGCCCCAACACCTGTGAGTGTCTGTGTGTGTGTGTGTTTCTCTGTCTCTGTTCCCTTCTCAACTCCCCTTCCCAGGCCCGAAATAAACTCTATTCTGTACTACACCCATCATACCACTGGTATTTCAGGAGGAAGGGCTGTCTCAGCATGGGCTTGCCAAGGCACCCCTCCCACCTAATCAGTCCCTGGCTCTACGAAACATATACCAGCTCTCTTTTTGTAAAATACAATTATCTTTTTGTTTATTTGTTTATTTCTTTGCTCATGGGATCGGTACTGATGATATTACTTTATATTTGATGTTAGTTGTTTTGTTTTCACTTGTTTTTAATAGCTTAGAAAGATTTACATCAGTAATTTTTTAAACATTAATAGATCCAAAAGTTGTTTCATTTTCTTTATTGTTTTCTTCTCCCTCAATTTACTGAGTTCATATTAATGTGTGTTATCGTGATAAAATGTAAGTGCTGCTTTATTTCCTCAGATCTAGGGATGTGATGGGGGACGTAGACACATTGTGTAAATATGACTTGGGCTGATCCTAGTGTGTTTCTTTCTTGTTCTGTTTCTATGCCTAAGTCTGAAATCGTCTAGCTTCTATATACTCTTTCCTTCCAGGGATACCAGGGGTACTGATTCTATATGGCTTCATTCATCTTTTGACTCGATTGCTTTGCTTGACCTCATACTAGCTTTGAAAATATGTTCTAATCTTTTGGTGTTAGTTCATTCCCTTGCTCACTTTGTCTTCATCCTCAAACTGACTTTGTAAAACTGGCCTGACGCAACTGCCCCCCCCCACACACACTCTCTCCTTGTTCCTTTCTCTCTTCCTGCTCTCACAAAGCCTCTCCTTCCTGTGCTGTTCTTAGGTGAGATGGACATATCCTCGCTATGATTCATTCTGTCAAATCGTTCTCCAATTCATCGCTTTGTCTGCACGTCGGTTACATGTCACTTTCAAGCATGGATGTTTCCTTCTATAAACTATCCTTACCTTTACTGTTAGAGATTAAAGGTGTTATAGGCATGTCTATTCCAGCAAGGCCACACTGTAATCCAGGCATGTCTGCACTCTGGATGAATCATATAGATCTAGAAGTAATTTGGCTCTGATTTCTATTCAGAGCAGCCAAGTTACTGGATTAAAATGTCTCTGTATCTCACCCCTTTCTGTTTAAGCTTAAAGGAATATACATTTTAACTTTACAAAAGAAGCAATTACCAATCTCACAAACTTAACATTCCAATTGTCTTTATGAAGATCGACTGATTTGATAACTGCAGTCTAGAACATCTATCCTTCAGCAAATATCTGTTTCAGCAACAAGGTTTGCAAGTCTGCCAGTCTAAAGAATGATCTGTCATTTTACAGCCAGTTTACTGAGCTGACCCCAGGCAGGGTGGAGGGAAGGTGTCAGTTTTCTGTGACATCTATATTGCTGTCTTCCTTTCTTGAGTCCTATCTGTTAGCATTTCTTCTAGGCTCTGTGACAGTTACCTGGCAACAACAGCCAGGTATGCCTGATTCACTATAAAAGGGGCTGCTTGCTCTCTCTCTCTCTCTCTCTCTCTCTCTCTCTTTCTCTACTACCCCCTCCATTGCCCTTCCCATGCCCTAAATAAACTCTATTCTATACTATATCAGTCTTATGGCTGGTAACCCAGGAGGAAGGGATGCCTCAGCATGGGCTGCAGAGTTATTCTTTCCACATTACCATACTGTAACTCTACCAAACATGCCCTCCCTCCTCTTTTTTTTTTTTTTTTTTTAATAAAAAGCAACACTTTTGGGTATATGCCCAGGAGTGGTATAGCTGGGTCCTCAGGTAATACTCAAAATACTTTCCAAACAGATCTTTCACTTGCTTGGCTAGAACCCAAAAGATGTTCCAACATATAAAAAGGATATAGGCTCTGCTATGTTCATAGCAGCCTTATTTATAGTAGCCAGAAGCTAGGAAGAACCCAGATGTCCTTCAACAGAGGAATGGATACAGGAAATGTGATACATTTACACAATGGAGTTCTTCTCAATCATTAAAAACAATGACTTCATGACATTCTTATTTTTTAAAAAATAAAATATTAACTTCTTTTTTGTGGGTAACAACAAACATGGAAATATGACATTTAAGGAATTGAGCACTTCCTACACATTCTGAACTGTCTAGTTCATTTTTTAAAGTGGATATTTTATTTATTTACATTTCAAATGTCATCCCCTTTCCAGTTTTCCCCTCTGCAAAACCCATATCCCATCTCCCCTTACCCTGCTTCTATGAAGGTGCTGCCCCACCCACCTACAGACTCCTACCTAGCATTCCTCTACACTGGGGCATCAAACCTTCACAGGACCAAGGGCCTCCCTTCCTATTGATGCCAGATAAGGCCACTTGAGCTGCTTCAGTCTATCCCCTAACTCCTCCATTGCGGTCCCTGTGCTCAGTCCAATGGTTGGCTTTGAGCGTCCTTATCTCTATGAAATTCTTAGGCAAATGGATGGAACTAGAAAATATTATCCTGAGGGAGGTAACCTACTCACAATGGAACACACATGATATCCACTCACTGATATGTGGATTCTAGTCCAAAAGCTTGGAATATCCAAGATACCAAAGTGTGGATGCTTCAGTCATTCTTAAAACGGGGAACAAAATACTCAAAGGAGGAAATATAGAGACAAAGTGTGGAATAGAAACTGAAGGACAGGCCATCCAGAAACTGCCCTACCTTGGGATTCATCCCACATACAGTCAACAAACCCAGACCCTATTGTGGAGGCCAAGAAGTCTTGTTGAAAGGATGTTGATATAGCTATCTTCTGAGAGGCTCTGCCAGAGCTTGACAAATATAGAAGCAGATGCTCGCAGCCAACCACTGGACTGAGCACAGTGTCCCTAATGGAGGAGTTAGAGAAAGGACTGAAGGAGCTGAAGGGGTTTGTAATCCCATAGGAAGAATAAAAATATCAACCTACCAAATCAGCCCGATCTTCCAGGGCCTACATCACCAACCAAGGAGTACACATAGAGGAATCCATGGCTCCAGCCGCCTATATAGAAGAGGATGGCCTTGTCAGGCACCAGTGGGTAGAGATTGGTTTTGTGAAGCCTAGATGACCCAGTGTAGGGGAATGCCAGGGCAGGAAAGAGGAGTGGGTGGATGAGTGGGGAAATACCCTCATAAAAGCAGGGGGAGAGGGGATGAGATAGGGTGTTTCTGGGGGTGGGGGAAACAGGTAAAGGGGCTAACATTTAAATGTAAATAAAGAAAATATCCAGTAAAAAAAAAAATCTTAAAAAAAAAACAAAACACAACACTCTCTTACTTATGGACGTTTCTCTTATTCAGATCATATCTTCAACAGTTTTGATGGAATCCATGGTCTTTCATAATCTGTGGAAATATAAACAAAAATCTCTTTCCCAGGATAGCACATCCACTGATTTACATTCTAATGCTTGACCATCTTTAAAGCGTACAAGTTGATTAAATTCAGGAGTTTATGTATATCATCCAGTGTCTTTTAGCAACTGTTGTTCCTGCCTCAATGCTATTTTTAAATTTAAAGTTAATCAATCACTATTCACTCTCTTTCTGGGAGTTCTTATTCCCTTTTTGTGTTTACCAAGGTACAATTAGATCTTTCTTTAATACATACATCTCATGAGCTAGCAATTTTTACCTTTTAAACTAGACAATTAGACATGTAGATTCTATTTCCAACTCCACATTAGCAGGACAACTTTCTTACTATTTAAATACAGAAATGCTTATGCCCAAATTACATAGTATGCAATATACAGTGTCAGTTAGGGTAGGTATCTCTTTTCAGAGATAGAAGGACTCTAAATCTGAACTCTCAATTGTTATAGTAGACCTCTTCCCTATAGTTTATGGCTATATCTGCCATATAGCACTTTAATCTTTCTATTTGACCTTCGGGTTTCACAAGTTTCACTGTCTTACACTTTGTTTGACTTAGGATAATAATGTTCTAATCCCAATAAACTGTGTAGAAACCTTCAGGAAGAATCCAATATGGATTCCAAGATTTTTATGGTATTATAGCTTCATCAGCCCCTATGTCCACCAAGTCTTCAATTTCAATAACATTTAATATTAATTTTAATTCCAAATCTTGTTCTTTCAATCAGAACAGCTTAGATTTGATGTATGGAAGCAGTAAAAGCTAAGGAATACTGTCTCCCATGTTAAAGCACATATTTTTCTTTATGTAAGCTGTAATTGCCATGGATCCTTAAAGTCTTCATCTTTAATTGCTGGATGCACAATGAATCCTTGAGATGTTAAGATGCTTCTTCCCACAACCATTCCTACTGTCTTTGAGTGTTGAAGTTCAGGAACTCCAGTGGGTATTTTATAACATTGAAATTTTGGTGATAGTGTGAGATTCTTACTTATGGCTAAGTCTAGCACAGCATTTCTTCCTGTAGCATTCATTAGATCTCCAATGCTTAGTCTCTATCGTTATTGTATTGATTGCTGACAGAAGATATCTGGCTGGTGTTGTTTGTTACCAGGGTACAAGCAAAACTACTGAGAGAGTTAGCCTTATTTAGAAGATTATATTCTAGGGAGTTTCCCTTGCATATGTCTAACTGATCTAGATTCATTATTCCAGCGCCAACACCAACCACACTTGAAACAAATCAGAGAAGGTTGAGGTCTTCTAGAAAAGTCTCTTGGAATGCCTTGTTTCTAATCCTTTTTAAAATAACCTAGTTTCCTACAGATAAAACAATGGAACATTTTGTTTACTGTTTATTCATTGGTGCTGATCAAGCTTTAAAAGGTCTAAGAACATTTTTACACTCGGCATTTGCATTTAAAAGTGAAAGTTTCAATTAATACCCACCTCATATCTGGATCTGCTATTACCTTGTTGATAATGAATGTTAGTCTATGTAAGAAAAGGTCTAAAAGTATCTCTGGGCTATTGCATAATGTTTTTGTCCTTGTTCCCTACCTTATCCCCTAATCTGAGGCTCTTAATCTACTAAAGTATATTATATAATAATAGAATCATCAAATTTCATATTCTTTCATAAACCAACATATTGACTTTCACTCAACAATTTATCTTTCACAATATTAATACCTTTAGACCTATTAGGATCTTCCATAATTGCAGCTTCTTCTTGCCACCATATCAACTATCATAATTGAGAAGCAACATCCATTATAGCTGCTGCTAACTCATTCCAAACTTGAGGAATAATTCTATTTTTGGCTAGACTAGGTATTTAAAATTAATTTCACATAGGATGAGTGCATTCCATAAGTTACAATTTATTATTTAAAAAGTTTAAGATCTTGTATTTTTGACAAGATTCCCATTTTTTGAATTTTTACCTTTTGCTGACATTTGTTCCTGGATAACTGGGAAAGCTAGTGGGCAGGGTCATCTGTCTTCAATTTCATTAAGATATGGCACTGTAGGTGCTGTAGGCTGTCTATCTTGATCCTCAACTTTATTAGATTCCATAGGTTTACAATTAAACAATTCTTGTTTTCTTACTTGCTCTGTCTTTTGCGTCTCAAGCCTTAGTACTACAATACTTAATTTTTCCTGTTGTACAGCTACTATTTTCAATATTTGAGGGAAAAATATATAAGGATTACAATTGAAAGCAGGGGTGGGGGTTACTTCAGGGGTCACAGTTACAATGACTACTGTGATGGGTTTTTCTTTTTCTTTTTCTTTTTCTTTTTCTTTTTCTTTTTCTTTTTCTTTTTCTTTTTCTTTTTCTTT
>NC_034594.1:9506655-9517250 GCF_900095145.1 Mus pahari | reverse complement strand
GAGAGTGGACTGAGCAAGCCAATAAAGAACAACCCCATGGCTTCTGCATCAGCTCCTGCTTTCTGACCTGCTTGAGTTCCAGTCCTGCATCCTTTCATGATCAACAGCAGTATGGAAATGTAAGCTGAATAAACCCTTTCCTCCCCAACTTGCTTCTTGGTCATGATGTTTGTGCAGGAATAGGAACCCTGACTAAGATACCCCTTTAGCTTCTTGGGGACTTTTTCTAGCTTCTTCATTAGAGGCCCTGTGTTCCACCCAATAGATGATTGTGAGCATACACTTCTGTATTTGCCAGGCACTGACACAGCCTCACAGGAGACAGTTGTATCAGAGTCCTGTCAGCAAAATCTTGCTGGCATATGCAATAGTGTCTGCATTAATGAAAATGAAGCCACAACATATCCAAACTTATGTGACATAATGAAAGCAGTCCTAAGAGGAAATCTCATAGCTCTGAATACCTCCAAAAAGAAACTAGAGAGAGCATACACTAGCAGCTTGACAGCATACCTAAAAGCTCTAGAACAAAAGGAAGCATATTCACCCAAGAGGAGTAGATGGCAAGAAATAATCAGGACCCAAATCAACCAAGTGGAAACAAAAGAACTATTCAAAGAATCAACCAAACCAGTAGTTGGTTCTTTGAGAAAATCAACACGATAGATAGATAAACCCTTAGCCAGACTCACTAGAGGGCGCAGGGACAAATCCTAATTTAAAAAATCAGAAATGAAAAAGGAGACATAACAACAGACCCTGAGGAAATCCAAAGCATCATCAGATCCTACTACAAAAGGCTATACTCAACAAAACTGGAAAACCTGGATGAAATTGACAACTTCCTAGACAGATGCCAGGTACCAAAGTTAAATAAGAATCAGATTAAGGATCTTTTTTAAAATTATTTTATTAGATATTTTCTTCATTTATATTTCAAATACTATCCCGAATGTCCCCTATACAATTTTTCCATACAAAACACCCACTTACTTGTTTCTCTCCCTTTATTTCAATGTATGTTTTAAAATTACACTATCTTAATGTAGGAAAATTGAATTAAAAATTTTATTCAAACCCAAATAAGTAATTATTTGTGTTGTAAAAATAAAAAATTAGTTTTTGACAATCTGTATTCAGTTTCTGCATGCAATTTAACTACCTGAATAAGTCCTGTAACCCCAGAATAAGCAGCTGCAAATGTATTTCTTCAGGGCATCTATCCCTATAACTGAAATGATTTCAAAAAGCATACTCTCAACTTTTTATAACTGATTAATGCTTCTATTTATTTAACTTTTGTATTCATAACCAATTTTTTTAAGTGTAACTCAAGGGATACTTCTTATTTGAGATAGCTTACAATAATCTCTACTCATTTAGGCAATGAGGAAGAAGAAAAGATCAGCAAAAATTTCAAAACTAAACCATCATCCACTAAAAAAAAATCTAAAATTATTAAACAGAATCCTGGGAAACGTCCTTAAGAGCAGGATGTTCTAAGCTATAGAGTGTAGTTTTTTTATTTTTTTATCAAATTATATTTTATAGTAGGTTTATTTAATCCATATATACTTAAATTTAAATGAATGAATGTGCATCTTCAAACAGTAAAGTTATTCCTATTTTTCTTCAAAACACACACTCTGAAGGACAAGTTTTTCTCATCTTCTCATGAATAAACAGGATAATTTTCAAATTTAATTAACTACCAGACCCTTGTAAATTATTACTTTTTTACATATCAGGATGAGTAATTAATCCTTAAAGTATGCTTGTACACAACTTTATGGAAAATGATGACTTATAGCAATCCTAAAATACAGTTTAAAATGACATAGAATTGTCAATATTATATTATCTTTATTTTGAAGTTACATTTTCCAAGAAATATCTTTTGTGCATGTTTAGCTTGGGATTATTTATTTCATGTTTTTATATCTCCATGCTCCAATATAAATTATGAGATAAAAAAAATAACATAATATTTTGACTGAAAACAAAACTTTCTTATAGCTTTCTAAACAAGTTTCAGAAAATGCTAGTATTTATACTGGGATGTTCATAATAAATATGTTATCTGCAATGTCTTATTGAAGCACACACATAGAATCAGCATGCAGATAATACTAAATGAATGATATGTCTAATTTTTTCTTAGATACATTATTGGAATTTTTTTGAAACTATTTCACTGAGAACAAATATCAACAATTATACTATTTTATAATTCCTTTCATTTGTCTTTAGAAATGAGTGTATTTTAATAGAATGATTTTTTCCATTTTATTTTTTTAATTTTTAAAATGTTTTATTAGATATTTTATTTATTTAGATTTCAAATGTTATCCCCTTTCCTGGTTTCCTCTCTGAAAACCCCCTATTCCCTCCCTCTTCCCACTGCTCAACAACCAACCACTCCTGCTTCCTGGCCTTGGCATTGAGCCTTCACAGGACCAAGGGCCTCTCCTCCCATTGAGGACCTACTAGACCATCCTCTGATACATATGCAACTGGAGCCATGCGTCCCACAATGTATACTCTTTGGTTCGTGATTTAGACCCTGAGGGCTCTAGGGGTACTGGTTAGTTCATATTGATGTTCCTCCAAATGGGGCTGCAAACACCTTCAGCTCCTTGGGTAATTTCTCTACCTCCTTCATTGTGGACCCTGTGCTCAGTCCAATGGATGGCTGTGAGCATCCACTTCAGTATTTGTCAGGCACTGGCAGAACCTCTCAGGAGACAGCTAAATCAGGCTCCTGTCAGCAAGCACTTGTTGGCATCCACAATAGTGTGTAGGTTTGGTGATTGTAGGTGGAATGGATCCCCAGATGGGGGAGTCACTGGATGGTAATTGTTTCCATCCCAGCTCCAAATTTTGTCTCTGTAACTCCTTCCATGGGTATTTTGTTCCCCATTCTAAGAAGGAACAATGTATCCACACTTTAGTCTTCATTCTTCTTGAGTTTCATGTGTTTTGCAAATTGTATCTTGGGTATTCTAAGTTCCTGGTTTAATATCCACTTATCAGTGAGTGCATATCAAGTGACTTATTTTGTGATTGGGTTACCTCACTAACGATAATACCCTCCAGATCCATCCATTTGCCTAAGAATTTCATAAATTCATTGGTTTTAATAGCTGAGTAGTATTCCATTGTGTAAATGTACCACAAATTCTGTATCTATTCCTTTGTTGAGGAACATCTGGGTTCTTTCCAGCTTCTGGCTATTATAAATAAGGCTGCTATGAACATAGTGGAGAACATGTCCTTACTACATGTTGGAGAATTTCCTGGGTATATGCCCACGGGTGGTATTGCTAAGATCTCAGGTAGTACTATATCTAGTTATCTGAGAAACCACCAAACTGATTTCTGGAGTGGTTGTACCAACTTGCAATCCCACCAAAAATGGAGGAGTTTTCCTATTTCTCCACATCCTTACCAGCATCTACTGTCACCTGAGTTTTTTTTTTTTTCAATAGTCATTTTATTATTATTATTATTTTCTTTATTTACATTTCAAATGCTATCCCGAAAGTTCCCAATAGCACCCCCACAACTGCACCCGCTCCCCTAGCCACCCACTCCCACTACTTGGCCCTGGCCTTCCTCTGTGCTGGGTCCTATAAAGTGTGCAAGACCAAGGGGCCTCTCTACCCAAAGATGGCCGATTAGGCCAACTTCTGCTACATATGCAGCTAGAGACACGAACTCAGGGGGTACTGGTTAGTTCATATTGTTGTTCCACCTGCAGGTTTGCATCCCCCTTAAGCTCCTTGGGTACTTTCTCTAGCTCGTCCATTGGGGGCCCTGTGTTCCATCCAATAGNTGACTGTGAGCATCCANTTCTGTGTTTGCCAGGCACTTGCATAGCCTCACAAGAGGCCGCTATATTAGGATCCCTTCAGCAGAATCTTGCTGGCATGTGCATTAGTATCTACGTTTGGTGACTGATGATGGGATGGATTCCAGGATGGGATAGTCACTGGATAGTCCATCCTTTCATCTTAGCTCTAAATTTTGTCTTTGTACATATATCCTTTCATGGGTATTTTGTTCCTTATTCTAAGGAGGAATGAAGTATCCACATGATGGTCATCCTTCTTGGTTTTCTTGTGTTTTGCAAAATGTACCTTGGGTATTCTAAGTTTCTAGGCTAATATCTGCTTATCAGTGAGTGCATATCTAGTGACTTCTTTTGTGATTGGGTTAGCTCACTAAGGATGATATCCTCCAGATACATCCATTTGCCAAAGAATTTCATAAATTCATTGTTTTTAATAGCTGAGTAGTACTCCATTGTATAAATGTACCACAGTTTCTTGCAATCCCACCAGCAATGGAGGAGTGTTCCTCTTTCCCCAGACCCTCGCCAGCATCTGCTGTCACCTGAATTTTTAATCTTAGCCATTCTGACTTGTGTGAGATAGAATCTCAGGTTTTTTTTTGATTTGCATTTCCCTGATGACTAAGGATGTTGTTATCATGTAGAAGAATGAGAATTGATCCATTCTTATCTCCTTGTACAAAGCTCAAGTCTAAGTGGATCAAAGACCTCCACATAAAACCAGAGACACTGAAATTGATAGAGGAGAAAGTGGGGAAAAGCCTCGAAGATATGGGCACAGGGAAAAAAATTTTTCAACAGAACACCAATGGCTTGTGCTGTAAAATCAAGAATTGACAAATGGGACCTCATAAAATTGCAAAGGTTCTGTAAGAAAAGACACTGTCAACAAGACAAAAAGGCCACCAACAGATTGGGAAAGGATTTTTACCAATCCTAAATCTGATAGAGGACTAATATCCAATATATACAAAGAGCTCAGGAAGCTGGACTCCAGAAATTCAAATAAGCCCATTAAAAATGGGGTGCAGAGCTAAACAAAGAATTCTCAACTGAGGAATACCAAACGGCTGAGAAACACCTGAGTTTTTGATCTTAGCCTTTCTGACTGTTGTGAGGTGGAATTTCAGGGTTGTATTGATTTGCATTTCCCTGATAATTAAGGATGTTGAATATTTCTTTAGGTGCTTCTCAGAGACTTGGTATTCCTCAGTTGATAATTCTTTTTTTTAGCTCTGTACCCCATTTTTGATAGGGTTATTTGGTGATCTGGAGTCGAATTTATTGAGTTCTTTGTATATATTGGATATTATCCCTCTATTGGGTAAAGATCTTTTCCCAGTCTGTTGGTTGCCTTTTTGTCCTATTGACAGTGTCCTTTACCTTACAGAAGCTTTCCAATTTTATGAGGTCCCATTTGTCAATTCTTGTTTGTTTGTTCATTTGTTTGTTTGTAAGACGGGATTTCTCTGTGTAGCCCTGACTGTCCTGGGACTCACTCTGGAAACCAGGTTGGCCTGGAACTCAGAAATCTGCCTGCCTCTGCCTCCCAAGTGTTGGGGTTAAAGGCGTGCACCACCACTACCCAGCACCATTTGTAAATTCTTAATGTTAGAGCATAAGCTATTGGTGTTCTGTTCAGGAAATTTTTCCCTGTGCCCACATACTAGGGACAGGGGTTTCCCCTCTTTCATTTCTATTAGTTTCAGTATATCTGGTTTTATGTGGAGGTCCTTGATCCACTTGGACTTGAACTTTGTCCAAGGATAAAAGAATGGATCAATTTGTGTTCTTCTACATGCTAACAGCTAGTTGAGCCAGCACCATTTGCTGAAAGTGCTATTTTTTTTCCAAGGAGTTTCCTATTTTAATACTATTCAGTTGTTGTCTGCTGTCCATCCAGACAGCAAACAGAACAAAAACAAATCTGTCTGAAGGGGTTGTGGTCCTGCCTGAAATGCTGCAGTGTTACAGCTCTTAAAAGAGAAGGTAGGAGGTTTGAACAGGCAGCCAAGGCTCTGGGTCTCTTGCCCTCTTCCATTGGAGTGGCAGCACCAGTGGCAGAGGCAGTGATCATGGTAGAGTATGTCTGGCCAGGCAGATGGGAGAAAGAACTCTGTCCAAAGAAGTTATGAATATTAAATCAAAGTCGTTTATAAGCTCAACCCACTGCATCATGAGGCTGAGTTTCTAAAAAATTATTTTTCTGTTTAAATATTCCTAATACATTTTCTCAAAGAAAAACACATAAATTTAAGTACCCTAACTGGAAAGAAGATACTGTTGCTATCCATATATATTCAGATGTAATCTAAGAATCTCTAGTCTGTCCCAAACTCTTTGAAAAACTATGTAAAAGTAGCATTATGTGTTTTCTTTCCCTAAGCACACGAAATATAGAAAGAGATACATAGCACATGGTACTGAATGCTCCTTGAAATTTCAGCATTACAATTAAAAAATGAAAGCAATGATGAGTTTCTAATAACAGTATTTATTATTTATGATTATGTCAAACCCTAAGTCCTTATGTGGCTCTTGCTATGCTGAATAATCATATTATGTCATTAAAGCTTTATGCTGCCATAGGAGAGAAGTGGAATTAATCTCCTCTTGCAGATGAGCAAAATGAGCTTCAAAACTTGACCTTGCTGGGCCTTATGGTTTATGGTCCACAACTTGAGAGGTTTTGGACTAACTCTTCTTATGCTGTATGGCTATGAAAAATTATCTAGATTAGAAGATTTACAGTGTACAACCCATCCAGAATGTGAGTGGGTCCATGTCTCAGATTGCTTTTCCATTGCTATGAAGAGACAACATGATCAGGGCAACTCTTAGAAAGAATAACACTTAATTGGGGCTGGCTTACACTTTTGGAGATCAAGTTTATTATCATCATGGTGAGATGCATGTCAGCAGGCCAGCAAACATGGTACTGAAGGAAAAGCTGATTGTTGTACATCTAGATCCGAAGGCAAACAGGGAAGGACTGTCTTCTGCAGACTGTCAGAAGGAGGGGTTCTTCCACACTAGGTAGAGATTCAAAGCCACAATCACACTCTCCCTTCAACAAGGTACACCAAACCTCCTAATAGTGACACTTTCCATGGGTCAAACATATTCAAATCACCACAGTCCATTTAATAGCAGACTGACTAAAAGGGATAATCCTTTTCTTTTTTTTTTTTTTTTTTTTTTTTTTTTTCTTTCTACTGCTAGAATGAGACAACCTAACAAGAAGCAAATTTAGGTAAAAAGGGGTATATTTGAAATATATTTCCACAGAGTAGTTCATTGTTTAGGGATGTCAGGGCAAGAACTCAAGGGAAGAACCTTGAGGCAGGAACAGAGGTAAAGCCCATGGGAGAATGTTATTTACTGCCTTGCCCCTCAATGACATGCTCAGTTTATTTTACTATCCAACTTAGAGCTACCTTCCCAAGTGTGGCAAATCCCAGAGTAGCCTGGGCTTTCCAGTCTAAAGCAACAATCAGTAAAATAAGCCATGGTTTTGCCCATAGGCAAAACCAATGGAAAGGATTCCTCAGTTGATGTTCCACTTAAACAAGTGACTCTAATTTGTATTTAGTTAACAAAACCCTCAAGTACACAAGTTGAGCACTAGCATTACTTTTTCCCGGTCCTAAATGTGAACACATAGGTCAAGCTGTATGACAACTCTGGTTTATTGTCATGATAACATAAAAATATGAGCCCCAATAAGCCTTTATTTCCTTTACATTATATTATCATTTATTTTGAAATGGTATTGAGAAAAATAAATACTACATAGGACCATGTTTTCACACTAAGAAAGGGACACTATAAGAGTTTGATTAGTAAGCATGTTTTCTACAGCATGTATTATTATATTATTCCAGATAACTATTGGACTACATTTGATGAAAATAGACATAAAAGCAATCAAGAATTTGACTCAGTACACTGGGATCTTTTGTGATAGACATGAGTTTGCAACTTAGGCAATTTTGAGTCATAGATTTGTATTAAGCACAAGTATTTCTGTCACACTGTATCACATTGCAGAAAGTTATATCCTAGCATATACACAGACACTAGGGAATATGAATTGTGAAACAGCAGAAAAGGTAGGTTTTTAAAGACCAATTCAGATGAGGAGAGCGCTTGCCAATAGAAATCTGCAAAAGGAGAAAAATGAAAATAAAAGAGACACTTCTGTTCAAGAAATAGCTGTATACCCTTCATGTAAAGAGATGATACACTCTGTGTGTCTTTGTTAATTTTTTATTACTATGAAAAGACACCATGATATAGGAGGTGTTTCTGATGCTAAGGTCCTGTTCCCCAATTGGTTTTGATCCTTCAGTCATGATGCTAGTGGTCAATGAGCTGGGTGGAGAGTAGGTGGGGCATCCAGGTCCCCTCAGGTAAGCTAGCATACACAGGAGAATTGGGGAGGAGAAGGAGGAACAGCTGCAGGAGATAGAATCAGCCAGCCACTCTATCAGATTTTGCCTGGGGTAATAGGGGAAGTTTAGGAGTTCTCAGTCATCGAATTAGCAAAGGTGTTTTAAGAGTAACTGATGTGTGTGTGTGTGTGTGTGTGTGTGTGTGTGTGTGTGTGTGTGTGTGTGTGTGTTTGTGTGTTGTTTTATATCCACAGATCTGAGGGAACTTGGGCAGGATCTGGTAGTTTGACCTATGCCCAAGTTTTCAGGTGGGGGTGGGGAGGTAAGCAAAAGCAACATGATCAAGGCAATTTATAAAATTCAGAGTTAAATTAGGGTATTACATATAATTTGAGATATTTGGCTCATGACCATTATAGTGGGGAACCTGACAGCGGGTAGGAAGGCATGGCACTGGAACAGTAGCCGAGGGTTTATATCTAATCTGCTCTACAAGTGGGAGGTAGAGTTCAGGAGATCTGACCAAGTTTGTACTTCTGAAACTTCAAAACTCAAATCCAGTCTCCCCCAAAAAGGTTAAACCTCCCAGTCTTTCTCAACATGGTTAATCTAGCTAGGAACCAAACATTCTAATATAGAAACTTACAACAGCAATTCTCACCCAATCGCTACAACAATGTTACCGCTTACTGATGAACCATGAAATCAGTTCCTTCTGTTCAACAGTGTCATGGAAACTGTTTTCCCTAAATTTCAAACTAATGAAATTTGGACTGGAAAAGATAAGAAGTGAAAGGTGTTGAGTGTATGATTTCTTTTTTTACTCTTCCTTTTAAAATCTGTCATCTAATTAGCATGTGTATTAGCGACTTTTCTTCTGCTAGGATAAAACACCATGACAAAAACAACTCATAGAAGAATAGTTTATTTGGGCTTGCTATTCCAGACAAAAAGGAGGTCTCATGGAAGGTAGGAACAGTAACAATGAAGCAGGAGCTAAGAGCTCATGTTTTAAAATGACAATTTAAAGTAGAGATTGCAAACTGACAGTGTTGTAAGTCTTTTAATCTCAAAGCTCACACTCAGTGATGTTTCTTCCAGCAAGGCTATGTCATATAAAACTTCTTGAACTATGTAACTTACTGGATTTGAAGTCTTTAGAATTGAGATACCAGAGTACCAGAGCCTATGAAGGGTAAATTTTTTTTATGTTTATTTTTTATTAGACATTTTCTTTATTTACATTTCAAATGCTATCCCGAAAGTTCCCTATACCCTCCCCGTGCCCTTGCTCCCCTACCCACACACTCCCAATTCTTGGCCCTGGCATTCCCCTGTGATGGGTCATATAAAGTTTGCAAGACCAAGGGGCCTCTCTTCCCAATGATGGCCGAATAGGCCATCTTCTGCTACATATGCAGCTAGAGACAGGAGCTCAGGGTGTACTGGTTAGTTCATATTGTTGTTCCACCTACAAGATTACAACTCCCTTCAGCTTTTGGGTACTTTCTCTAGCTCCTCCATTAAAAACAAAACAAACAAACAAAAACAAAAAAACAAAAAAGAAAGAAAAGAAAAAAATATATACTTTGAACTGAAAAATAAAAGAAGGGTAAGTTTTATTCAATCCATGATAGTATGTTTCTATATTTCCTACATTTTACTATAGTGTGTGTGCCTGTGTGTCTACATGTGTGAGTGTGTATATGTAGTGTCTACACATACTTAGCATGGCACACATTTGGAGGGCAGTTCTATGTTACAGGTTCAGAGATTAAACTTAGGGCAGCAGTTGATTTTGTTCATGAAACCACCTTGTTAGCCCATATTTCTCCATTTTAAAGCAAAGTTTTTAAACTCAAGAAATTTGAAGAAGCAACAAATTAAGCTATATACTAGGGGTTTAACACTGGTAGACTACAGCTGTGAACTACAAATAGATTTGGTACAAATTAAAACAAGTGATGAACATTCTCATTATAGAGTCAGCATAAAAATGTTGGACCTACATTTTTCAGTGTACTAAATAATTTATGCTATTTTCTTCAAGAGTTAATATACATGACGACATTCATTTTGGCACGAGACAGAGAATCATCAAAGAAGCTTGTTGCTAAGCCCAAAAATTTGATGTCCAGGACCCACGCAGTGGAAACAGGACACGCTCTCAGAGATATTCTGTCACCACCTGCATGCCACAACATATAACTGACACACACATAACCAGTAAATGTTAAAAGACAATGATGCAAGTTTATGTGATTTTACTTCTTGGTTTCCCATCTATTACATTTGTATTATTTTTACATTTTCTCATGCACTATATATATATATATATATATATATAT
>NC_034594.1:9493323-9506470 GCF_900095145.1 Mus pahari | reverse complement strand
AACTCAGAAATCTGCCTGCCTCTGCCTCCTGAGTGCTGGGATTAAAGGCGTGGGCTACCACACCGGACTTCATGCACTATATTTTGATTATATTCCTTCCAAGTCCTCCAAAGTCCTCCCTACCTCCTTATTCACTTTACTTCAGGTAATTAATTTCTTTCTCAAACAATGTTCCCCAAAGACAGCACTAAGCCATAAGAACAACAAAAAAGCACTCACAAAATAAATATCCTTTGTTTTATTGGCCACCTTCTCCTGAGCATGATGTCCTACTTGGACTTAGTCTGAAATGACTCTTGTCACTCCACAAGATTCTGAAGTCAGGATTTGTTCTTTCTTTTATGACAGTGTGATAAAATATTATAATACAAAAAATTTAAGGAGGAAAGGATTCAATGTAGTGCATGAATCAAGGAGTCAGCCGATCATGGAAATAAGGGCAAAAATTCCGGGCAGAGGCCTGGAGGCAAAAGCTAAAGCCGGAAACAAAGAGACCCTGTATACTGCCTGCTTCTGGTACAAATTCAACTACCTTTCTTTTTTATTGCATACTTTCTTTATTTACATTTCAAATGTTATCACCTTTCCCGGTTTCCTCCCTGGCATCCCCTATCTATATTGAATAGGTAGGGAGAAAGAGGGCAGCCTTGTCTAGTCTCTGATTTTAGTGGGATTGCTTCCAGCTTCTCTCCATTTAATTTGGTGTTGGCTGCATATTGCTTTTATTATGTTTAGGTAGGGGCCTTGAATTCCTGATCTTTCCAAGACCTATATCATAAATGAGTGTAGGATTTTGTCAAATGCTTTCTCAGCATCTAAGGAGGTGACCATTTGGGTTTTGTCTTTGAGTTTGTTTATGTAGTGGATTACTCTGATGGATTTCCATATATTAAACTATCCCTGCATCCCTGGAATGAAGCCTACTTGGTCATGATGGATGATCATTTTGATGTATTCTTTGATTCAGTTAGTGAGAATTTTATTGAGTATTTTTATCAATATTCATAAGGGAAATTGGTCTGAAGTTTTCTTTCTGTGTTGGATCTTTGTGTGGTTTAGGTATCAGAGTAATTGTTGCTTCATAGAGTGAATTTGGTAGAGTAGCTTCTGTTTCTATTTTGTGGAATAGTTTGAGGAAAATTAAAATTAAAAATAGTTTGAAGACATCCGCATCTATATTTGCAAGGCCTCACAGAGATAGCTATATCAGTGTCCTTTCAGCTAGATCTTGCTGGCATATGCAATAGTGTCTGCGATTGGTGGCTGATTATGGGATGGACCCCTGGGTGGGGCAGTCTCTGGATGGTCCATCCTTTCATCTTAGTTCCATACTTTGTCTCTGCCGCTTCTTTAATGGGTATTTTATTCCCTATTTTAGGGAGGAATGAAGTATCCACGTGTTGGTCTTCCTTATTCTTGATTTTCTTGTGTTTTGGAGATTGTATCTTGGATATTCTAGGTTTCTGGCTAATATCCACTTATCAGTGAGTGCATATCAAGTGAGTTCTTTTGTGATTGGGTTACCTCACTCAGGATGATATCCTACAAATACATTCATTTGCCTAAGAATTTCATAAATTCATTGTTTTTAATTGATGAGTAGCACTCTATTGTGTAAATGTACCACATTTTCTGTATCCATTCTTCTGTTGAGGGACATCTGGGTTCTTTCCAGCTTCTGGGTATTATAAATAGGGCAGCTGTGAACATAGTGGAGCATGTGTCCTTTTTATGCCCACAGTCATCTATAGGATAGAACACAGAGACCCCAATGGAGGAGCTAGAGAAATTACCCAAGGAACTCAAGGGTTCTGCAACCCTATAGGTGAAACAACAATATGAACTAATCAGTATTTCCAGAGCTCATGTCTCTAACCGCATATATAGCAGAAGATGGCCTAGTCAGCCATTGTTGGGAAGAGATGCCCCTTGGTCTTGCAAACTTTATATGCCCCATACAGGGGGATACCAGGGCCAAGAAGTGGGAATGGGAGGGAGGAGGGTATAGGGGACATTCGCGATAGCATTTGAAATGTAAATGAAGAAAATATCTAATAAAATAAGTTAAATACACACACACACACACACACACACGCACAAAACAAAACAAAACACTATCCTAAACTCATTAGGGTTGAAATATGCATCAATAATACACTTTGCTTTCTGCTCATACTACATTTCCTTACCCATCCCATCCATAAAAACAATAATAGTAATAATTTGTAGAATTAGGTCTTCTTTGAAGGTCTATATAGAACTCTCCACTAAACCCATCTGCTCCTGGGCTTTTTTTGGTTGGGGGATTATTAATGACTTCTTCTATTTCTTTACGGGATATGGGACAGTTTAGATCATTAGTCTGATACTGATTTATTTTTGGTACCTGGAATGTGTCTAGAAATTTGTCCATTTCATCCAGATTTTCCAATTTTGTTGAATATAGTCTTTTATAGTAAGATCTGATTATGTTCTAAATTTCCTTGTGTTCTGTTGTTATCACTCCCTTTTCATTTCTAATTTTGTTAATTAGGATACTGTCCCTGTGCCCTCTAGTTAGTCTGGCTAAGGGTTTATCTATCTTGTTGATTTTCTTAAAAAACCAGCTCCTCGTTTGGGCGATTCTTTACATAGTTCTGTTTGTTCTCACTTGGTTGATTTCAGCAGTGAGTTTGATCATTTCCTGCCTTTTACTCCTCTTGGGTGAAATTGATTCCTTTTGTTCTAGAGCTTTCAGGTGTGCTGTCAAGCCTCTAGTGTATGCTCACTTCAGCTTCTTTTTGTAGGCACTCAGAGCTATGAGTTTTCCTCTTAGAACCACTTTCGTTGTGTCCCATAAGTTTGGGTATATTGAGGTTTCATTTTCTTTAAATTCTACAAAGTCTTTAATTTCTTTCTTTATTTCTTCATTGAGTAGCATGTTGTTCAGCTTCCATGTCAACATTGGCTTTCTATTATTTATGTTATTATTGAAGATCAGCCTTAGTCTGTGGTGATTGGATAGGATGCATGGGATAATTTCAATATTTTTGTATCTGTTGAGGCCTATTTTGTGACCAATTATGTTGTTAATTTTGGACAAGTTACCATGAGCTGCTGAGAAGTTATATACTTTTGTTTTAGGATGAAATGTTCTGTAGATATCTGTTAAATCCATTTGTTTCATAACTTCTGTTAGTTTCCATGTGTCTCTGTTTTGCTTCAGTTTCCAGGATCTGTCTATTGATGAGAATGGGGTGTTGAAGTCTCCCAAAATTATTGTGTGTGATGCAATGTGTGCTTTGAGCTTTACTAAAGTTTCTTTAATGAATGCAGCTGCCCTTGCATTTGGAGCATAGATATTCAGGATTGAGAGTTCATCTTGGAAGATTTTACCTTTGATGAGTATGAAGTGCCCCTCCTTGTCTTTTTTGATAACTTTGGGTTGGAAATCTATTTTATTTGATATTAGAATGGCTACTCCAGCTTGTTTCTTCAGACCATTTGCCTGGAAAATTGTTTTCCAGCCTTTCATTCTGAGGTAGTGCTTGTCTTTCTCCCTGGGGTGGGTTTCCTGTAAGCAGCAAAATGTTGGGTCCTGTTTGTCTAGTCAGTCTGTTAGTCTATGTCTTTTTATTGGGGAATTAAGTCCATTCATATTAAGAGATACTAAGGAAAATAAATTGTTGCTTCCTGTTATTTTTGTTGTTAAAATTGGGATTCTGTTCATGTAGCTGTTTTCTTTTAGGTATGTTGAATGATTGCTTTCTTGCTTTTTCTAGGGTGTTATTTCCCTTCTTGTGTTGGTGTTTTCCCTTTATTATCTTTTGAAGGGCTGGATTCATGGAAAGATATTGTACGAATTTCGTTTTGTCATGGAATACTTTCTCCATCTGTGGTAATTGAGAGTTTTGCTGGGTATAGTAGCCTGGGCTGGCATTTGTGTTCTCTTAGGGTCTGTATAACATGTCTTCAGGATCTTTTGGCTTTCATAGTCTCTAGTGAGAAATCTGGTGTAATTATTATAGGTCTGCATTTATATGTTACTTGACCTTTTTCCCTGTTTTTAATATTCTGTCTTTATTTACTGCATTTGTTGTTCTGATTATTATGTGTAGGTAGGAATTTCTTTTCTGGTCCAGTCTATTTGGAGTTCTGTAGACTTCTTTTATGTTCATGAGCATCTCTTTCTTTAGGTTCAGGAAGTTTTCTTCTATCATTTTTTTTGAAGATATTTACTGGTCCTTTAAGTTCAAAATCTTCATTCTCATCTATTCCTTTTGTCCATAGGTTTGGTCTTCTCATTGAATCCTGGATTTCCTGGATATTGTGAGTTAGAATCTCTTTTTCATTTTGCATTTTATTTGATTGTTTTGTCCATGTTTTCTATGGAATCTTCTGCATCTGAGTTTCTCTCTTCCTTTTTTTTTTTTTTCTGTTGCTGATGCATGCATATATGTTTCCTGATTTCTTTCCTAGGGTTTCTATCTCAAGTGTTGTCTTCCTTTGGGTTTTCTTTATTGTTTCTACTTCCCTTTTTAGATCTTGGATGATTTTGTTCAATTCCATCACCTGCTTGGTCGTGTTTTCCTATAATTCTTTAAGGGATTTGTGTGTTTCTTTTTAAGGGCTTCTACCTATTTAGCAGTGTTTTCTTGGGATTTTTGTGCTTCCTCTTTAAGGCCTTCTATGTGTTTATCCATGTTCTCCTGTAATTTTTAAAGTCAATTATTAATGTCCTTCTTAAAATCCTCTACCAGTATCATGAGATATGACTTTAAACCTGAATCTTGCCTTTCGGGTTTGTTGGGGTATCCAGGACTTGTTGGGGTGGGAATGCTGGGTTCTAATGATGCTCAATGATCTTGGTTTCTGTTAGTAAGTTTCTTACTTTTGCCTTTCTCCATCTGGAAATCTCTGGTGTTATATGTTCTAGCTGTCTCTGGCTGGAGCTTGTTCCTCCTGTGATTCTGTTAGCCTCTGTCAGCACTCCTGGGAGTCCAAATCTCTCCTGAGTCTCAGTGGTCAGATCCCTCCTTGGAGGCCAACTCTCCTCTTGCAGGAAAAGTGTGTAGAGGTCTGGAGCTCAGTTCTGCCTCTTGGCTGAAGATATGGGCCTGAAAGGAACCCTGTCCTAGAAGCTATGTTGCTTGTACAGCCTGCATGCTCTCCTGTGCAGACTGTTCCTGTTTTCTAAGAGCTTTATAGACAGTATATTTTTCAGTTTAAAGTTTCTTGTTGACCTCTAAATGTGCGGTCTCCTAATCAGTGAGATGTTAAAGCACTATTGATTAATTTTATAAATGCCTGAGGAAAACAGATAATCACTGTAGAAATAATCTAAACATAACAGTTAAGAAAAAGCCCAGAAAATAGGATTCCTCAAGAAGAACAATGCAGGTCAAACAAAAACTGTTTTGGAGTGAACATCCCCAAATCTGTTCTGTCTCTTTCAGGACTGCATACCACAAAGATGCTGTGAATATAAAGCTTTTTATTTTCTTTCATTGTTTTTTTTTTCCCTTTCAAGATTATCATGATAATAACAAGCTAGGATTATGGCAATTTGATATTGTCTAATAGTTGCCTCTTTAAACTATTTTTCTTTAACAAAGACTTCTAGATATGTTTTAAATTGATGCTTAATTTTTGAAGTTCTGACTTTGATTTGATCACTTATTAACATTTTTTTAAATGTCAGCAGCCATGCCAGATGGTCTACCCTCACCTGTAAGTAAAGCTCTAATAAGGAAGACTTCCTCTTTTGTCTTTCATGAGTATCATTGACATATGGCATACATGCGCTAGTGCACATGAACATGTGTGTATGTATGGGTAGGTACACACATGTGTGCACACATACATGCACACACAGACACACAGACACACACAGACCCACAGACAGACAGACAGATAGACAGACACACACACACACACACACACACACACATACACACACACACACACACACACACACACACAAACACCATGTAGAGCTTGCCAGTGTGACTACATCTTAGTCCATTTCTTATTCCTTTAAGAAAGTAAATGACCAAAATAACTTTAAAAAGTAAAAGTTAGGCTCAAGTTTTTACAACTGTCAATTATGGGTTGCCTGATGAGGCAATCAAAATTCTAACACACATGCCTTCAGATTCAAGTCATGACAGAGAACAAATTATGCATACATTTCTGAAAAGTCATTTCTTACAATGTATAAGAGATATAATGCAGTCTACGTGATTAGAACACATGCACAAATCCGAGTAAGGTATATCAAAACAGAAATACTCAGAGTAGTCAAAAATGTTCAGCCTGTGTGTGAAATACTATTAAATTTTTTCAGAAATGAATAAGAATAATGTGTGATACAGCACAGACTTCATGTTCTTCTGTACATTAAGGGAGCCAAAGTCCTAATGGCACCCATTCTGTTACTGCGATGTGTGCAGCAGTCTTACACAGAGTAGGTAGATCGGTAGTATCAGAAATATTATCAAGTTCCACGTACTCTATCTAAGTAGAAACGAGGAAGAAAACATTATTGGAGGGGTGTAGAAATTTATCAAGCAAGGTGGCTGTGATGCCTATAGAATGCTGTATTTAAATTAGCTGAACATAAATGAACTTTGTACTTTAGAAGGAAAATGTTTATAATATTTTACTTTGTGAATTAAACCTCAACCATATTATTTTAAAAATTCTCTGTAGTAACACAAAGCAGTTTTTCAAGGACCATCTTGATGTGCAATTCCAATAACTTTAAGGGACACAGATGTCAAAATAAAACAGCCACTGCTTAATTAAATGAATTATTTTGTGGAGTGATCATTTTATACCACTGTGTTCAGTTTGGATTGTAAGGATGAATAATGTTAAGTAGGTTTCCCATCCCCTTGATATGATTACTTTATCAGGTTCTCTCACAGACAACTTGAAATTTACTCTTTATCAATCCCAAACTGTCATTCTGAATTTGATTTTTGGTATAATCAGGAGCCTTAATAATGAGTTGTTATATCGCATTATTATTAAACAGCAATTGAAATATATGAAATGATTTGGAGAAAGAGCTCTTAATTAAGTGTACACACTGTTCTTGCAAAGGACATGAGTTTGGTTCACACCACCCACTTTAGGCAGGTCAACCGAGTGATGAAAAGTATTTTCTGGTTTCTGTAGGCATTTATATTCAGGTGAATATATCTAGAGACAGACACACACAAATATGTATTATAAAGAAAATAAACAAAATAAAATATATTAGGACTGGTAAGCACATAGTTTATTTAAAAATATAGATTTCTTTCTCCTAGTTTCAGAGACAAAATTGTCAAAAAATATTGTCCCAAAAACTGTATAGTTGTGGAGATCCCAGTTTATGTTGTCTAGTTCACTTTCTGTAAGTTTTGTTCACTCATCTGCTAGAGGGTGTTTACAAGACTTCTCAGCTCATTTCAGTTATTATTTAGGGCTGGTAATTCTGTTTAGGAGCTTAGACTGTAATATTTTTAATGTAATCATCCTTGGAGGTTATTAGTAATTGGTAATTATGTTTCAAAATATGAACTTTATTTTTTGACATTTATTTGTTTTTTCTATTTATTCGTTGTGGTTGTATATTGCAAAGGAGATTTATATATGTGTGTACATATAGAGGGGTCTCATATGTCATTGCATACACATTGAAGACAGGACTATTTGCAGGACTTGGTTCTTTTCTCCCATCACATGGATTCTAGGGATATCTTTCAGGCCACCAGGCTTACTAACACATATACCAGCCCTTGGAGTTTAGGTTATTAATGAATGTGAATTGAAGGAGATAAAATGATTTTAATATGAACTGGAAAAGTAAAAATATGCAAATTATATTGTTTCATATTTGGCAAATTAATTTACATACTTATAGTTATCCTCATAGGAATATGTACCACAGATAGATTGGTAAGAAGAATAACAAATTCGGTGTCTATATTCTAAGAATCCAAAGTATTCCATGTGACCAGAGCTGATTTTTTGTGGCTACACACCTGTCCTTCTGTAGGAAACACGTAAAGTTTACCAATTTCAAACTGACAGAGGACATAGTAATTTTGTATAGAATCTATAAAGTTGACTAGTAAGAAATACACTTGTCACTCTAATATTTATCTGTCAAAATTAGAATATGCTTCATTTGAGACAAATTCAGAAATATTGAAAGATGTCTAGTTCACATTTTTTCTCATTCTCACTTGTATTATAGTTAAACAGGGAATATAACAGCAAAAAGGATGGCCAGAAACCTGCATGTGTCTTCTCTGTCATTAATAGTTCTGGTATCTGCAATTGGAGATTCATCTTGTATTCTTGATCCTTCTAAATAAGAACCACAGATTCATGTAGCATTTTCTAAGTGTTAAAAATTACTCTTGGGAAAATGTCCTGTGTTAAGTGCTTTTGTAAAAGTGAGTGTAACAGGGCAGACCATTCTTTGAACAGCCCTTGACAAGGTCAAATTAGATCACCCAAGGTATTAGAAAGTCAAGTTCAGTATCACCAAGACACGTTAACAAAGGTGGAACAGCTGGCACACCCCAGTGATCCTTTGTGATTGTTTCAGGAGCTAGTGATAGGCTGGTGGCATTTAGAACTCATTAGTAGATACAGTCACAGGCCAAGACAAGAAAAAGGCCAAGACATTGATGAAGTATCAGAGACATTTGTGGGTTCTCCTCTTGATCTACCCATTTATTCCTGTAGCTTGAGGATGCTAGCAGTCATTAATAATTCACATTAAGCCTCATTGCAAAGTAGCCTCTACTGACATTGTTGAATAATTAACTCTCCTTGAAATTGTTACTAATTGTTATATATAAGATAATGGCTGATGGCAAGTTTGCTTTCTTATTAAGTGCAGTCCTGAGACACTGACACAACCTAAATCATCAATGATATTACAGTAACTATTTGCCTCTGGTCTTCCCTTTCTCTTGTCACTGAAGAAATTAATGTTGAAACAGTAATAATCAGAAAATTATATGAAGAAGCTTTCTAGGCAGAAATATATATGATATAATGCTTTTTATTCAAAATAGAAAACTGTCATACAAATATAACCATATATTTAAAAGGCAGGCATGATCTGCCCATCTATGTGTGTTTGTATAGTTATGCATGTGTAAATATACTTGAGTGATAAAGTCTAACCTCAAAAATTTGAATAAATTACTTTAGCTATTATTTTATTCTAGAATATAGGATTAATAGTTCCTCTACATCTTTGCCTTGCACTTCTTTCTGGTTCGTATCCTGAGACTTTGATTTGAGCCTTCTGAGTTTGACTAGAAGGAACTAAACAGCCAGTTATCAGGTGGCATTGTAAGAATGGGTGTCTCAGCTTGGTGGTGTCTCAGCTTGCTAGGCTTTAAGTGTGCTAATCATCATGTACTTCCAAGAAAGTCAAATGACCATCAAGGATCTTTCTCCTAAAATTCCCTATGGTTATTTCCCTGAATCATTGCTTTCTAATGTATTTTTCTAAAAATTTTTGCTTCTTTGAGATGGTATCTCTTCTCCTTTTCTTTTAGAAATGATTCCCAAGAGCTCTGTGCTGACTCACTATCAGTTATAACTCATATCAGTGCCACAGCAAGCAGATCCTTATGTTTTTCTTAAGAAAAACTGAATATAGGGCTAATCCTTGCATTTCATACTTAATACACCCTCAGCACACAGCCACATAATTTTCCTGAGGAGTTATAAAAGTGAAGACAAAGTAGGTTTAATATTGGGGGCAACAGGTTAAGCATCTTAAGTAATTCCATTCAAAATCCCTTTAGTGAGCTTTCCTATGATCTGAAAGGTAGTGGAGCCTGCAATTCAACAACTATTAATGCTCCCTATATTTTCTTTTCTTTTTCATCCTCTTTTTGCAGCTTGCCAAGCACCATTGGAGTGTGGATGTGGGTTGACAGGTTTGCTGTCATTAACTTTTTGCCAATCCAACAGAGTTGCCTTAATTGGAAAGCAACATCAATTGTTGTCAAGTTTCTGCTGAAACTGATCTCTTCAGTTTCCGAATATATTTTACTCTTTCTCTGTTTTCTGAGTGTGAACCAGTAAATTTGTCTCTACATAGAAATGCCTCCATGCTGAAATATTTATATTCCAGTGTCCTTAATCATTTCCTTTGCTGTCAGGCTCATGATACATATGCATAAACAAATGATCAAGGCACCTAGGAAAATTGGAGTAGTCAGGGTTGGCTTTACTAATGCTTTTGAAACAATAACAAAAACTGCAAGAGATATGGGGAATACTGGTTTGTCTTAGTTAGGGTTTCAATGCTGTGAAGAGACAGCATGACCAAGGCAACATTTATAAAGGACATTTAAATTGGGCAGGCTTAAAGTTTCACAGACTCAGTCCATTATCATCAGGGTGGGATGTATGGTAGTGTCTGGGCACACAATGCTGCTGGAGAAGGAGCTGGAATTTCTATTTCTTGATCCAAAGGCAGTCAGAAAGAGATTAGCTTCAAAAGGCACATAGGAGAATACTCTTACAAGTCCTTCTACAACAGTGGCAAACTTTCTCCACTAAGACCACACCAATTTTCCAATAAGAAGATACCTCCTCATAGAGTCACTCTCTGGGGGCCAAGGATTCACAAACATGAGTCTATAGGGGCCAAACCTATTCAAACCATTACACTTTTTACAATCAACTAAGGGACTAATGGAAAAAAAACTGGATAGGGCAGAAACCAAGGATGTGGATGGACAGATTGTCGATCACTTCCTAGAGAAAGATTCTGGTATACAAAACAGAGAGCTGGAATACCTGGGAGGCTGGGAGACACCTTGATTTGAGGGGAGAGAGTGTGGAGTCAAAACAAGGGTGGTGTGTTTTGAGCATACAGGGAACAGTGTCAGAGTATTAGGTTTCTGCATGGAGTAAACTTCCTGGATATTATCAGTTGTCTTCCTTCCGTTTCCTGCTTAGCTGTGGCAAGTACAGGTGTATCACAACCCTGCCTGGGGGCATGGGAAGCTTTCAGTGCTGAACAACTAGAACCAGAGAAAACAATTACCAAGGCCCTCAGATTATCTTTGCAGATCTGAATAATTCACCGCTATATATATATATATATATATATATATATATATATATATATTTCAAATATTTTTTTTTGCCTTCACAGTAAGGGAATAAGCCATTACATCTCACCCTGACTTTAGCACTGATTTACACCAGATCCCCAGAGAGCAATCAATTTGGTGTTTTAATTGTGCTTTAAATAAAACCTTAGGAATTTCTATGAAACAATTTTAAGAACAGATGATTTTTTAACAAATAAAAAGGAATAGAATAATTGCAATCAGCATGATGATAGCAAGGACCTGAACTAATGGGCTTTGACAGTTAACATTCAAAATTTTCCAAGTAAGAAAACTGTAAGTTGCCTGCTTTGTAACAATAACACCACTGAAAAGAGAAATTACATCGAAAAGGAACCTTATTGATAAACTTTGAAGAAATGATCCGAAAATATTTACAATATTACAACTAACTTTTCCTTTGTAGAACTTATAAACACTGAAATGGATTTTACAACCTATACACAGTGGAATTTAACAATTTACAGTCATCTTCGCTCTCTTCAATTGTTTTTCTTTAGCCAATGAATGTTTCTTTAGTATTTCCTTTATAAAAGGTCTATTGAAAATTATTCATCACCAGGCAGCCTTAAATGCATCTTTATTATTTAATCATATGTAAAATACATGTATGTATGTATGTATGTATACTGCTGGGCACATAGACAATAGGTGGAAAATCTTTAGTTTTTGAAGCTTTAAAAGTTACTGTGCCTTCCTCCACTCTCTGGAGTTTACAATGTGCAATTGTCTGCTGCTCTCCTAGCTATGCAGTGGTTGTCTGGTTGCTTTAAGGTTTCATTTCTTAGTGATTGCTAGAAAATTTCTTTACATTATTTATGTCTATTATTTAAATATGTTGAAAATAGTTAAACAACTAATAAAATAATCTGATGCTGAAAGAACATTATTCTTTCATGCTGGATATTCAGATTTCAGATTTTTCTTTTTCTTCCATACAACATGATAATAACTTTATTACTTCTTGTAGTATTTCAACATTTCAGCTCTAAGATAGAGATTAACACTAGCAACAAGAAAGGGAAACCTCAGAGAGTAGAAGTCCTTCTAAAGGCACTTGTATTCTGCATCATCTACATGTGAATCTCAGAATCTAGATGAAGAACGATCATTGTGCTTTTAGGGTTTCTGGAATCTACTATTATAAATATCTTTGGTTCATATTTTCTTTCCTATATCTCAGAAAGTGCATGAATCCAACAATGTTTTTCTTCCTCAGAGGTCAACTCAATCGAAACATTTTCTTTTTATTTATTTATTTATTTAAATTTTTTTTAAATTATTTTCTTTATTTAAATTTCAAATGCTATTCCGAAAGTCCCCTATACACCCCCGCCCCTGCTCCCCTACCCACCCACTCCCAATTCTTGGCCCTGGCCTTTTCCTGTGATGGGTCATATAAAGTTAACAAGACCAAGGGGCTTCTTTTCCCAATGATGGCCAACTAGGCCATCTTCTGCTACATATGCAGCTAGAGCCATGAGCTCAGGGGGTACTGGTTAGTTCATATTGTTGTTCCACCTACAGGGTTGCAGCCCCCTTGGGTACTTTCTCTAGCTCCTCCATTGGGGGCCCTGTGTTCCATCCAACAGCTGACTGTGAGCATCCACTTCTGTGTTTGCAAGGCACTGGCATAGCCTCACAAGAGGCCGCTATATCAGAGTACCTTCAGAAGAATCTTGCTGGCAGGTGCATTAGAATCTGGGTTTGGTGAGTGATGATGGGATGGATTCCCCAGATGGGGTAGTCTCTGAATAGTCCATCCTTTCATCTTAGCTCTAAATTTTGTATCTGTAAACTTTCATGGGTATTTTTTTCCTTATTCTAAGGAGGAATGAAGTATCCACATGATGGCCATCCTTCTTGGTTTTCTTGTGTTTCGCAAAATGTATCTTGGGTATTCTAACTTTCTGGGCTAATATCCACTTATCAGTGTTTACATATCTAGTGACTTTTTTTGTGATGGGGTTACCTCACTAAGGATGATATCCTCCAGATACATC
>NC_034594.1:9478985-9493312 GCF_900095145.1 Mus pahari | reverse complement strand
GAGGCCTGTTTTGTGACCAATTATATGGTCAATTTTGGAGTAGGTACCATGTGGGGCTGAGAAGAAGGTGTATCCTTGCTGCTGTTGTATTTGGAGCATAGATATTCGGAACTGAGAGTTCTTCTTGGTCGATTTTACTTTTGATGAGTATTAAGTGTCCCTCGTCTTTTTTGATAACTTTGGGTTGGAAGACACTTTTATTTGATATTAGAATGGCTACTCCAGCTTGTTTTTTCGGACCATTTACTTGGAAAATTGTTTTCCAGCCTTTCACTTTGAGGTAGTGTCTATGTTTTTCCCTGAGGTTGGTTTCCTGTAAGCAGCAAAATGTTGGGTCCTGTTTGGGTAGACAGTCTATTAGTCTATGTCTTTTTATTGGGGAATTGAGTCCATTGACGTTAAGAGAAATTAAAGAAAAGTAATTGTTTCCTGTTATTTTTGTTGTTAAAGTTGGAATTTTGTTCTTGTGGCTGTCTTCTTTTAGGTTTGTTGAAAGATTACTTTCTTGGTTTTTCTAGGATGGAGTTTCCTTCCTTGTGTTGATGCTTTCCCTTTATTATTCTTTGAAGGGCTGGATTTGTGGATAGATATTGTGTGAATTTGGTTATTTCATGGAATGCTTTGGTTTCTCCATTTATGGTAATTGAGAGTTTTGATGGGTATAGTAGCCTGGGCTGGTATTTGTGTTCTCTTAGGGTCTGTATCACATCTGTCCAGGATCTTCTGGCTTTCATAGTCTCTGGTAAAAAGTCTGGTGTAATTGTAATAGCCCTCCTTTATATGTTACTTGGCCTTTTTACCTTGCTGCTTTTAATATTCTATCTTTATGTACTACGTTTGTTGTTCTGATTATTTTATGTCGGGAGGAATTTCTTTTCTGGTCCAGNCTATTTGGAGTTCTGTAGGCTTCTTGTATGTTCATGGGCATCTCGTTCTTTAGGCTCCAGAAATTTTCTTCTATAATTTTGTTGAAGATATTTGCTGGCCTTTTAAGTTGAAAATCTTCATTCTCATCCACTCCTATTATTCGAAGGTTTGGTCTTCTCATTGTGTCCTGTATTTCCTGGATATTTGAGTTAGGATCTTTTTGCATTTTGCATTTCCTTTGATTACTGTGCCCTTGTTCTCTATGGAATCTTCTGCAGCTGAGATTCTCTCTTCTATCTCCTGTATTCTATTGCTGATGATCACATATATGGTTTCTGATTTCTTTCCTAGAGTTTCTATCTCCAGAGTTGCCACATTTTGGGTTTTCTTTATTGCTTCTATTTCCCTTTTTAGCTCTTGTATGTTTTTGTTCAATTCAATCACCTGTTTGTTTCTGTTCTCCTCTCTCTCTTTAAGGACTTCTACCTCTTTAGAAGTATTCTCCTGGGTCTCAGTTGTCAGATTACTCTCTGTAGGCAAGCTCTCCTCTATCAGGGAAGGTGTACAGAGGCCTGGTGTTCAGATTTGCCTCCTGGCTGAACATGTAGGCCCAAAACAGGGCCTGTCCCAGTAGATGTGTTGAGTCTGCAGTTTATTCACTCTCCTGCACAGACTAGCTACTGAGGTACCCTGGACACAATAGGACTCTCTCACCTGCTCTGGCAGACAGAGCCTTCACAGGTGGCCACCTTTCCTCTGGGGAGGAAGGTGCCCAAATTTCTGGAGCTGGAAACAGGGTCTGTCCAATAAATTAGGTTGCTTCTATCTGTCCTGAAACTGTGCAGCTTCTTGTGGTCCACACTCTCACCAGTGCAGACTAGAGACTAAGTGAACCGGTGCAAAGATGGCTCTCCTGCCAGCTCAGGCCTTGAGACTCCTCCTGGGCACACACCCCTCCTCAGGAGGGAAAGGTGCTGGATGACTGGAGCCAGAAATGGAGTCTGTCCCAGCAGTTTGTTGCTTCTTCAGCCTGCCCTCTCCCTGACAGTGCATCAGGAGCAAAGATGGCCCATTTACTCGTTCATGCCCCAAGACTGCTCCCAGGCAGACACCCCTCCTCAGGTGGGAAAGTCACTGGATTTCTGGAGCCAGCAATGGGATCTTTCCCAGAAACTGTGTTGCTTCTGCAGGCCGCCCTCTCCCAGGCTGTGCACCGAAGCAAAGATCAATAGATCCATTTTCAAAGTCATTGACCTTTCCTATTACTATCCCCCAAACACTGAGTTATTTACTAGTTTATATTGCTAACCTTATATTTTCAATTTTAAAATCATATACGCTCCTTATATTTACCCACTGAAAATTTATACATTTTTTTTTTAAGTTCAAGAGCTTTAGTAAATTTAGGGCACTGATATTAGTCATCTGTTCTCTTAATAATTGGACTAGCTTTGGGGGTATTTTGTTTGTTTGTTTGTTTAACTTGAGTTGATGGGAGAGCTTTATTTGTTTGTTTCTTTGTTTATTTTCTGCACTTATTTGTATATGAAAAGTGCTTGCATTCTACCTGCACCTTTTCTTTATTATATTATAAGACATTAAATCTGCCTGAAAAATGCTATTTGTCTTTTATTACGTTTCAGTTTTCAAGTAAATATGAAAATAAACTAGTTCCAGAAAGTCCTATTGTTTATAACAACTTTATTATCAATAGTCTATATATTAGCTATATTGTTAATCTTACCTTCTAAGGTTAAGACTTCATTTTATTTATTTTCTCATTTTTAGTACTTTCAGGGTGGTTTTGTTTTGCTTTTTTTTTTTTTTTTTAATAGAATTGCCCAATTAAAGCTCTAGTCTGTCATGGTCTCTAAGAAAAATTAGTGATCCCTCACCAATCTCTGGTGCACATTAACTTTGTGTTATGTCCCTAACTTTTGTGCACTTAGGGCCTATTTGTCTTGTTCTTACCCGTAAACAGTTGAGTGGTTTTTTTCTTTAAAATTTTTAAGCTTTCATCCTCTACTTTCTTCAGTGTCTACATTCATATAACTGAAGAGTCCATATTCAGTTTAAAAATCCAAGAAATATACATGCATACACCCACAGGTATACACACAGACACACAGACACACAGACACACACACACACACACACACACACACACACATACAAAACCAAAAATCAAAAAAAAAAACCAAAAAACAAAAAAACCAAAACCATATATGAATGCTACCTCTGAACTATTGAGTTGTGCCACGATCATCATTGTTGTAGTTCATAGGTGTTATATGTGGGACTTTTAGTGGCATTCCTACTTCAGAAGCTTCCATTGAACAATCTGGTTCTATGAAAGGAAATCCTCAGATAGTATGCTGACAGGAAAATCTATTCTAAACCAGGAACCTCTGGGAACTATCTATAACTCACATGGTCTTCAGAAATAAGAACTTAGCTTCCACTTCTCTGAGGCTTTCTTTGGTTTAGGTTTTTTTTTTTTTTCTTCTCAAAAATCAAGTGTCCATAATTGTGTGGATTTACTTCTGTATCTTCAAGTGAATTCTATAGATCAATACCAATAATTTAAATGTGCACCTGAAAGATCTAAAACAGAAGAGGATTAGGAGAAGGAGGAGGAGGAGGAGGAAGAGGAGGAAGAGGAGGAGGAGAAAGAGGAGGAAGAGGAGGAGGAGGAGTTACAGAGCTAAACAAAGAATACTAAGCTGAGGAATCGTGAAAGGTTGAGAAGCACCTAAAGAAATGAAAGAAATGTCAGAGACTGAAGGAAAGGCCATTAAGAGACTGCTGCACCCGGGGATCCATCCCATATACAGTTACCAAACCCAGACACTGTTTTGAATGCCAAGAATTGAATGCTGACAGGTGCCTGATATAGCTGTCTCCAAGAGGCTCTCCCAGAGACTGACAAATAACAAAGGAGGATGCTCACAGCCAACTGAGCATAGGTTAGTGCAAGGACTGAAGGAGTTGAAGGGGTTTGCAACTCCATAGGAAGACCAACAATATCAACCAATCAAAGCCCCAGAGATCCCAGGGAATAAACCACTAACCAAAGACTACACATGGAGGAACACATGGCTCCAACAGAATATGTTTCAGAGGATTATCTTATCTGGCATCAGTGGGAGGGGAGACTCATGGTCCTGTGAAAGCTAGGTGCTGCAGTATAGTGGTATGCTAGGGCAGTGAGGCAGAAGTGGGAAGGTGGGTAGGGGAGCACCCTCATAGAAGCAGGGGGAGGGGTATGTTATACAGGAATTGCAGAGGGGAAACCAGGAAAGGGGTTAATATTTGAAATGTAAATAAAATAATCAATTAAAAAAAAAAAGAACCAACTCTTGGTTTCCTTCGTATTTGTACTTTTATGTTTCTAACAGATTGATTTCAGCCCTGAATGTGATTACTTCTTTTCTTCAAAATCTACTCATCTTTAGTGTGCTTGTTGCTTCTTAAAACTGCTCCTGCTCCTTCCTCTTCCCCTTCTTCTTCTTCGTTGTCATTGTCATCTTCATAGTTATTATCATCTCCTCCTCCTCCTCCTCGTCCTCCTCCTCCTCCTCCTCCTCTAGATCTTTCAGGTCTACTTTAAAATTGCTGGTATAAAAACTTTCTAATTTCTTTATGGAAGCACTTAGTGCTGTGAGCATTCCCTTATCAATGCTTTCAATATTTCTCATAAATTTGGTTTTCTTGTTCCTTCATTTTCATTGAATTATAGAAAGTCTTTAATTTATTTCTTTCATTTTTGACCCAGAGATAATTGAATAGAGAGTTTTTCAATTTTCATGAGAGTGTAGGCTTCCTGGTGTTTCTGTTGTTGAAATCCAGTTTTAATCCATGGTGGTCTGAGGAGATACAACACATTATTTTAATTTACTTGTATCTGTTAAGGCTTGCTTTGTGACCAACTACATGGTCAATTTTTGAGAAGGATCCATGAGGTGTGAGAAGAAATAATCTTTTTTGTTTGGTTCAAATAGTCTATAGATGTCTGTTAGGTTCATTTGATTCATGCAGTCTGTTTGTTTTGATATCTCTGTGTCAATTTTTTGTTGGGATGACCTGCCAATTAGTAAGAGTGGGTTGTTGAATTCTCCCACTATTAATGTGTAGGATTTGATGTACAATTTCAGATTTAGCGATGTCTCTTTTACAAATGTGGGTACCTTTGTTTTTCAGGCATAGATATTCAGAATTAGGATACTCTTGGTAGATTTTTTCCATTGATGACTATGAAGTGTCTTTTCCTTTTCCTTTTGATTTATTTTGATTGAAATTCTACTTTATTAGATATCAGAATGGCTACCCCAGATTGTTTCCTGGGTCCATGGGCTTGGAAAACATTTTTTCCAGTCCTATATTCTGAGGTACTGTCTGTATTGTTGAGGTATGTTTCTTGTATGCAGCAGAATAATGGCTTTGTTTTCATATTCATTCTGTTAGCCAGTATCATTTTTGCGGGGGCATTGGTTCCATTTATGTTGAGAGATATTAATGACCAGTGATTGCTAGTTCCTGTTATTTTGATATTTCTGCTTTCAAATCTTACACAGTTTTACTTATTTCTTCACTGGTTTAGTTTTATTTTCCTGTATATCTTTAAGGGATTTACTTGTTCTTTTCTTTAAATACCTCTAATTATTTGATTGTATTTTCTTGTTTCTGTCTAAGGGATTTATTCATTTCCTCTTTAAAGACCTCTATCATCTTTATAAGATTGAATTTAAGGTCCTTTTCTTGTGCTTTGATTGTGTTACGTTGTGTAAGGCTTTCTTTTATTAGGGTATCTGTGCTTTGAAGGTGTCATATTGACCTGGCTTTGGATGATGGTATAGTTCTTAATTAGTAGGTTCATATGGTTCAGGATCTGTGGGTCCAATGAAAGTGAACAGAGACGTGGCAGGAGAATGGAAGTCTGCTTGGGCTTCCAGACTGCTCAGGGCAGTTTGGGGTGCCTCAAAGGATTCAGTGACAAGGAGAGATGGGTGGGGCCTTTTCTGTTATTTTTCCCTACTTCCTCCATCTTCTGTATCCCCAGTTTCTTTGTCAGATCACTTGTACTTTTATGTTCTCATCTCTGTTGCTCCCTAACATGTCCTATTCTGGCATCATCAAATTTTTCCTTCCATGATTTCACTAATTTCTTGAGGATATACACTACTTTATAAATATTTAGAGCAAGGGGCTTCAGGTAAGAGAGAACATATAATATTTGTCCTTCTGAGTTGGAAGGACAGGTCAATATGTCAATCAGTATGAACTTTTATAATTGTGGTCATTATCTCATGTTTCTTTACAGCTGAATAGTATTCCATGGTTTATAAACAGAGCAAGAAGATGGGAGAGATACAGGAAAGGTTCATCCAAAGCAAAGTATGTATTAAAATATCATAGAGTCACCTGTAACTTACTATGATAATTAGAAATATAAAAACCTTTTAACTATTAAGTCACAAAGAAAAATCTTTAAAAATTAGTCAATGAATAAAATAACATATAAATAGTAAATTAAAGATGGAAATTGCTCCATTGCTAAAATAAAACCAATACTAATTAATATTAAATAGACATCAGGAAAATGATGGGGCAAATCATGTGAAAGAGAGAGAGAGAAATAAAGAGAGAGAGAGAGAGAGAGAGAGAGAGAGAGAGAGAGAGAGAGAGAGAGAGAGAGGAGATGCCTTATGCCCTCAGCTTCCTGAGTTCACATGCGACATGTGAGTATTCTCTCCTTCATGCACTCTCAGAGAGATTGCACTGTCCTTAACTGTCACTGGACCCTTAAACTATGGGTTGTGAACTTTGAACTTTAAACATCCCAAATCCCAAACTGAATAAACCTTTTCATTTTAGTTTTTATTCTTTGGGTATTTTCTTATGAAATGGAAAACAAATTATTACAGTACGTATATCTCACATTTTTATGTTCATCTGCTTTGTCTTTGCAAAATTTCAATATATTATCAAGCAGAATTTTCTTATTCTGACATTGGACATTCCAGTGCAAAAGATGAGGCTGTCTTCCCTCTCTGTGTTTTACAGGCTTGAAATGATGAATGTGAAGATGTGCAAAATCTCATGTGCACTAAAGACCAAAGTTGTTCATGTAAGCTAATGTAAGGCCACTGTGATTCAGCATCTTAAACAGGATCATATATTTTTTAAATGTTTAAAGAGTACTTTGTTGTGTTGTTTGTTGGTATATCCAGACATCCAGAATTGGGACTACAAGAATTCTAGTTATTGACTGTGTTTGTCTGAGGTCATTGCTAGTGCTTTCTCTCCCTGTGATGTGATTAACTTTATTCGCTTCCCGGCATTGTGCCTGCCTTTCAGTTACTTTTCATTGAACAGTTTTAAAACATATTCCATTTGCTTTATAGGGATTTGGCAAATTATTCTGTTAAACATCCTTTCAAAATGACCTTTAATGGCCTATGGTATATCAGTTCTTCATTGTATTGATTTCCTTATGCATTAGCTGAACTTGCTCTTTCAAGCCCATTAAAACACTGCTTTCTCCAGGCATACAGCTTCAGTTGGATCTTCATTGACACGGTATTGCTGCCCAGTTGTTCAAAGTTTCATGAAAAAAAGGAAACAAAATAATTGTTTCTTAAATCTAGTATTTTTAAGTAATTATATTTTAAATGAAGAGTTTAATCAATCTCTTTAAAGAGAAGAAAAAGTGAGTATTTTATTCAAAATTGCATATTCCTTGTTTTTTATTTCTTGATTCTAATATTGACCAAATGTTGTGGATAAAATTATTAGACTTCCATTGTCACATAAGTACATTGGTTATAAGTTTTTATATTATATAAATAGGAATCTTTTCAAGCAACAAAATGTAGGACCACAAAAGAAATTAACTTCAACTATGAAAGGCTAGTTGGTCTTAGTTCAGAGACGCTTAATCCCAGCACTCAGGAAATAGTGTCAGATGATCTCAGTGATTTCAAGATTTCAAGACTAGACTGATCTACATAGCAAGTTTCAGGACATCCAAATATATATATATATATATATATTTGTGTGTGCATGTATATATGTGAATACATATGCATGTATAAATACATGCATATATGCATATATAGTTGCCATTAAAATGAGTAAAAGAAGCATAAATTTTTATTTAAATATATAAATATGAACAAAATATATAAATAATATATCATCTCAAATAATAAAAATTTATAAAATAAAATGCCATTAATATTTTATTAGTTTTTACACATGAAATTAGAATATAATATGATTTATTTTATTGTTATAAAGATGAGGGTTAATTTTTTAGTATATATAAATATAAACAACAAAATGTGCATACCTCTACTTTTGTGAAAAATTGTGCATGCACAGGTTTATATATACATATACAACTTAAATTTGAGTTAATATTAATTATATGTATATTCATGTATCATGTCACAGAACCATTTTTTTATACAATTAAATCTACCACCCAACAAACACAGGTTTCCAATTAGTTTTTATTTACACACTAATTAGAATCCAAAGATATATTTTCAAGATGTTCAGTGCAGATTTTTCCTCAGTGATTTTATTAAAAGAAAGCAATACTGATTTCCATAAACTTTACACACTACAGAGGAGTTACTAATCAGCTTGTTTGTATTTTCACCAGGTTTATATAATATAAAGTACTCATGTAAATTAACATGTGATATACAATGTTTCATACTAAAAATAATCAAGTTTTAGGATTTAGTAATTTAAAATAGGCTGGCTGAAAAAGGTAATTATTGTATCACCCTTCTGGATTTGTTCTTTGACAGAGCCTCATTTATAATCTTCAAACTTATGTTTTAAAAATGATCGTGGTTAATACAACACATATTTTTATTGGTCAGGTAGGAGAGTAAAAGGCCAGAAGAAATGCATAGAAATGATTAATATCTGAAATGAGCTAGCTGGCAGAGAAACACTGAAAGTCTGTCACCAGTTGGAATCCATACAACAAATGATCTTGCCAGAGACAGTGGAGAAAGACTAGAAGCCCTTGCTTACCTGGCTTAATGTAATAAAACTGAATTCAAGGTACAAAGAAAGTTTTTAATATTGAGGGCTTTTGTCATTTCTTCACTTGTATATGCTTATGTTTCATAAAACATAAACATTTATTCCATGTATATCATTTATTTCATAACAATGAGAGTATACATGAACCAGTTTAGCTGTGAATTTTTCTTTACTTTGTTATTATTATTATTATTATTATTATTATTATTATTACACAGTCCTCTGCTGTATATGTGTTGGGGACCTCATATCAGCTAGTGTATGCAGCCTGGTTGGTGGCTCAGTGTGTGAGAGATATCTGGGGTCAAGGTTAGTTAAGATTACTGGTCTTTCTATGGGGTGAACCTCCTTCTCAGCTTCATGCAACCCAGAACTGCATGTCCCTTAACAAAATGTAGACCTCTAACAAAAATCCAGCTGTAGTCTTGCAAGTAATTGAAATTCAGAAACTAGCACTTTCAAATTATCTAGTTTCACAGTATTAAAAATCACCAACGGAGTGTAGTCATGCTAAGTCCATATTTGTGAGCGCTCCATAGCCTCAGTAATAGTGTCAGGCCTTGCGACCTCCCCTTGAGCTGAATCTCACTCTGTGCCTGTTGCTGAACCTTCTTTTCCTCAGGCTCCTCTCCATTTCCATCCCTGTGATTTTTTTCAGACAGGAACAATTATGGGTCAGAGATGTGTCTGTGGGATGGCAACCCTATCCCTCACTTGATACCCAGTCTTCCTGTTGGAGGGGGGCTCTATAAGTTCCCTCTCCCTACTGTCAGAAATATCATCTAATATCCCTCCCTTTGAGTCCTGGGAGTCTCTCACCTCCAAGGTCTCTGGTACATTCTGGAGGGTTCCCCCAACCTTCTATTTCCTGTGGTTGCCTGTTTACATTCTTTCTGCTGGTCCTCACCCAATACCAGTTCAGGCTCCCCCGACCCCCATCGAATTTCCCTCCCAGATCCCTTCCTCCCTCTCTACTTGTAATTACTTTCTTTTCTCTCCCAAGTGGGACTGAGGTGTCCTCACTTGGGCACTTCAGCTTGTTGAGCTTTGTTAGTTCTGTGATTATATATATATATATATATATATATATATAAATATATTCCTAATATATATATTCCTAATATCTACTTATTAGTGAGACCCATGCATGTCCTTTTGGGTCTCAGGTGCCCTCTGAAAGACCCAGCAAGCAGCTGAAAGAGTAAGATGCAGATATTTGCACACAACTAATGGACATAAGCAGCTGAACCTTGTTGTTGAATTAGGGAAGGCTGAAAGAAGCTGAGGAGAAAGGCGATCCTATAGGAGGACCAGCGGACTCAATTAATCTAAACCCTTGAGATCTCTCAAACACTGGGCCACCAAACAGGCAGCATATACCAGCTTATATAAGGACCCCAGCACACAGTTGAGGACTTCCAGGTGTGTGTTCATTCAGAGATGATGCACCTAACCCTCAAGAGACTGGAGGCCCCAGGGAGTTTAGAGGTCAGGTAGGGTGGAGGGTAGGGGCACTCACCTAGAGAAGGGGTTGGGTGGCAAGGAGGTGTGGGATGTGGAGCAGTGGGAGGGTGGATGGGGGTGGGTAATGGAATTTGGAGTGTAAAAAATAAATTAAAAATTAAATTAAATTAAAAAAATGACTAACAATAAATGTTTTATTTTAGAGAATGGATGCTCACTTTTAACATCTAGGCCTATACACATAGCAGCAGACATAGGGCTTGATTCTCCTCAGCTTTCCGAGTTCTGTTATTTTTCCCCTTCCTCAAGCCTGAGAATTCCTTATGCTTTTAAACCAATTCAAATTTCATTCACTTCACTTCTCTTAAGATAATGCAGAACATCAATTTACCTTGCTATCTGTAACTTTTCCCCTGTCTTTCTAGCATATTAAGCCCATCAGCCTACCTCATAACTCTGCATTTATGTACTTAAAGGTAATGTCACATAGTGATTTTGATGTCCTGAGAATTAGATTATAACTTTCAAAATTGTTATAATTTCATCAAATAGCCTGCTTTGATCTTTCAAATTCACTGTTGTTTAGAAAATATTTTCTTGATGTACAAAGGGAATCCTTATCTACATTGCTTGACTTTTCAAATATATTTCAGACTTCTTTCATAGTTGTATGTAGGTATCTTTCTTTAACTTTTGGAAGACAGTCATTAGAATTCATATCCTTTTTTCTTACAGGTTCAAAACACAACTAGACCTCTGCTTAGTGTTTACAGCCTATGGCTCTTTTTTTCTTTCCACAAATTGTACTATGACACTGACAAAGTCTCTTAAACAGCTTTTGCAACACAATTGATAGTATATTTGGAGGAAATTTAGGCATACACTTATACTAGTTACCTCTTGTTCAGCCAAACTCTTGCTAATAGTTTTTTTTCTTTTTTAATTACTCCCCTAAAGAGATCAATTTTTACCTATTTAACGAGTCCAGCTTCTAGCAATATGAACTCAAGCACCTTCATGTTTTGTCCTGAATGTTAAAGGCATGACTGGTCATTCAACAAATTGCTGCCATGCCAACCAAATAACAGAGCCATTTTCAACAGATGTATTTCTCCTGCTGATTTCATTTTGTAAAAAAATATTCACTCTATAAAGTGTGCAATTAAAAAGCAATCTGACAATTAAAGATTATACTCCTTTGCCTCTCCAAACTTCTCTGTAAAGAAATGAACAAAAAAAAATAATCTTCCTTAATATTTATAATTTAGAAGCCTTTGGTGTTGTATAATTGTTCCTGGGAGGTACATTGTGGGAGCTGTTTACACGAGATGAATGGAACCATGAATTTATAAGTGCATGCTCCATTACACACATAGTATATTGCTTCCTAATTTACATCTTGCTTTGGGCTATGAAGAAGATTACTCTGGCAATTTTTGAAGAGTTGTTCCCAAATCTGTAGAGCTGTTTCCCAAGGCTTCTTTTTATGCTGTGATTTGAAAACCATTTGGTAGTAGAAATTCTATCATGCGTTTGTCAGATAAATTTGCCACTTATCTTTGGCTTATGGCAATGCAGTGGTTTGAGAATGCAGTGTGGATCTATGACTTACTTTAATGGGACAGGAATATGTAGAGCCAAAAGAAAAATAATGTCATTACTTTTCTTTAGTGAACAATCCTGTAAATATATTACCAAAAATCTTCTTTTGAAAAGCATAGTCAAGTAGAGGACAATGAAAATAATGTGAGAAGTCAGACTAAAGATTTCCTGGTTACTTCTTGACTCTTCTCAGCAGTGTTTCAATATCCTCACCTTTCCACCTCTGCTTAAATGGGACCTAGCTAAAAATATTACCACTCAGGACACTAAGAGGATATAATAAACAGTATCTTCTAAATCCTGAGAAACAAAATTAACAGCTTAATTTACAGTAAAACAATATTAAGTAAGTCCATGTCAAAACTAATGACTAAATTTCTCCTTGTGAAACAATTCAAAATTGCTAATAATTCTATTTATTATTTTGAAGAAAATCTCAAAGTATTTTATAGCCATCACATAGGAAAGTATAAAAATAATTGCTACTTTGCTCAAAATGCATATCTTCCTTCAAATGCACATGTGACTACCACATTAAGCAAATTAAGAAGGAAGATTTGAATTTATCAGCTGTGAGTTTTCTGAGAATTTGTTAATCTCTCTGAGAAAAAGGATAACACTGGTGGCCAATAGAAACTGATAATTTTGTTTGTATCATTTTACCAAGCATGTGTAAAAAGAAGAGAAAATATTATTTTTTCTTTCAGAATAACTTAGTTTGAATAAGCACATTCTAAAGGAAATCAGCGAATGGAAAATATCGTCTTTGACAGTTAAATTATTTAGATTAGTAAGTTGGCAGTTTTGAAAAAAAAATAACTCCATAAATGTCTTGGGACTTGTTTTTAACATTGCACCTGTTTCTTGTCTTTCATGACAGTTGTGACTCCTGGAGTATCTGTTGTCTAGCAGAGGGTGACATGTAGTAAAATCAATGGGGTGGTTGAAGATCATGTGTACTTTAGAAAGTTTAGAAACCAGGCACTCTGACTGCTTAATAACCCCACTGAAAACAAGGGTTGACAATTACCTTAATGCTTTTTTAACACTCTTATTTATATATATAGTACTTGTAAATTTCTTCAAGGATAATATTTGCATCCTTAGAAATCAGTTTGTGCCTTAGTAGAAACTGAATTATTGGAATTCAGTGAATTTTAATTATAATTTAAGAAAATCAACACAATTTCAAATTAAAACATATTGGATTGAAGACAAGCCAAACTGTGGGGTAATTATCACTAAAAGTATGTAGTTATTCTATGTTATACCAAATGATTACAAGAAGCAAACTCTCCTCAGATGCTTGCATCTGTTTAACATCAGGACAAATGATTGTGCCACCATGTCTCCAAAGAATAATGGGAGAATTTGTCAGTTAAAGACACAATGAAGCTATGAAAGCTTCATGAGAAAAATCAAGAATATAGATTTAAAAGTCATTATGATGTAGGTTCAGATACCTACATTTTCTTGTTGCTCTTCTGTTAACTTTTATGTTTATTATTTTGTTATTATATGTATATTTGTGTATGGGTTAGAATATATGTGCATCAGTGCAAGTGTCTGCAAAGGGTAGAGGCAATGGCTTCTCCTGGAGGGAGGATTATAGGCAGGTGTGAGCTTTCAATTAAATTCTGGGAACGGAACTTGAGTGGAAGAGCAGTGTGCATGAAATCTCCTTAACCATAGACCCATTCCTTACTCTCCATAGACCTCTTCTAAGGTCCTGAACTAAACAGATTTTAAAAATAACATGAAAAATAAAATATACATCACACTGAAATATCAGGAAAGTAGTTTATTGTATGCAAACCATGTATCAGGGAGAGCTAAAAACTCTCATCTTAAATTTTGTTTAATATCACTCATGAGCTTTACAATATTTTCCCAAATATAGTCCTGTATTTTACGTAAATGCTTAAGACCCCGATACTAAAATTGTTCCCTTGGCATGGGGTTTTATTTTCCAAGATGCTAAGGTCACAAACACAATGTTATGAGGAAGTCTCCATTTAACACCCTCATTTGCAGTCCTCTGTGAAAACTATTGAACACTCATGTAGGTCTTCACCAAACCCACCTTCTCTACCTGGCACCAAAGTATATGGCAAGCAAATGCTAACTAACCACAGCTAACCACATATTGGTGTGCTAGGAATGAGAACAAATGTTTTTGACTACTCGACATGCTGTGAACACACAAGTATATTGATACTTGTTAGAGCACACAAGACAGGAAAGTAAAGATAGGTAACATTCTATAATCAGTATTTGCTGGAGATTTTTAGATATCATTAAGTGAAGTTTGTGACTTGTTTTTTTTTTTT
>NC_034594.1:9453613-9478974 GCF_900095145.1 Mus pahari | reverse complement strand
AGCAATAAAGAAAACCCAAAATGCGACAACTCTGGAGATAGAAATCCTAGGAAAGTAATCTGGAACCATAGATGTGAGCATCAGCTATAGAATACAGGAGATAGAAGAGAGAATCTCAGCTGCAGAAGATCCCATAGAGAACATGGGCACAACAATCAAAAAAGATGCTAAATTCAAAAAGATCCTAACTCAAAACATCCAGGAAATCCAGGACACAATGAGGAGACCAAACCTTCTGATAATAGGAGTAAATGAGAATGAAGATTTTCAACTTAAAGGGCCAGCAAATATCTTCAACCAAATTATAGAAGAAAACTTCCTGAACCTAAAGAATGAGATGCCCATGAACATAAAAGAAGCCTACAGAACTCCAAATAGACTGGACCAGAGAAGAAATTCCTCCTGACACATAATAATCAGAACAACAAATGTACTACATAAAGATTGACTTGTTTTAATTACATCATGATAAGTGTAAAATGTGAAGAGCTTTACTACAATCGTATGTTCTTGCAAATGTGACACTTTGATCACAGTCTTCTATTTTCCTCCTTATTTTCCTCCCTTTATTCACTGAGTATTCAGCATATTAGAAGACAAGCAATGCTTCTCTTTCTGAATCTGACTTATTTCACTTAATATTATGATCTTCATTTACTTGAAAAAGGTGTTGGTTTTTATCATGAATGAAAAAAATTACATTGTTTACATTTATAATTCATAATTATTATAAGAATTTATAATTATAAGTCATTATGATTTATAATTATAAGTCATTCATGAATAGGAATAATTGATACTCATTGTTAGTTTACAAGTTGATCCAAAATAAAATTACAAAGATTGATAAGTTGTTACCAATAATAGAATACAGAATGATATTCACAACTTTTTTGCCATCAGAAGTATATGTGTTAAGGAAATCTAATAGCTGTAGGTTCTCTTTGGTAAATAATTAAAGCAGAGTTCAATTACTTTTACAACATTCTTGACATTATCCTCATGAAATTTTATTTTTCAGCTTTCTGGTATTAGGTTTTGTGTGTAACTGTTTATAACTGATGAAATCAGCAAACAATTATATTTTGTTAATTAAAAAAGGAATGGCTGTCAAATATCTCTTTTCTTGGAATGTGAAAATATACAGAGGATGCATTATAATTGCAAAAAGCCATCTATTTTGCATGTTTTGAAGTATAACTCAAGAAATACTTTGTAATTATTTTAGAAATATTTTTTATTGGATAAAAGATGAAAGCAAATCATTTGTAAATATTTCATAATATAACATCATTTTAAATAAGTTCAAAAAATGTTTTATAACAAAAATAAGTTATATTCAATGCTTAAGACATTCTTTCTCTTTGAGGTCTCACATATTACAACAAAATTTGGTATTTTCTTCTTTAGATAAAAAGTTAAGAGAAAGTTACATTATAAAGAGTATACACGGGCTGGACTGTGCCCACCCCCACCCAAAGAATTTATGTAGAAGAGGAAGGCATTGTCTGGTATGTGGAAGAGGATGGACCTAATCCTGTAGAAACTTGATGCACCAGGGAAGGGAAATATGATCTGCTGGAGGGTGGGAGCATCCTCACATAAGCAAAGGAATGTGGGGAGAGGTGGTGAACTCTTGGAAGGGGGAACACAACAGGGGAGGGGTAACATTGTGAATGTAAATAAATCAATTAAAATACCTTAAAATAAAATATGCATAAAATACATGCATATTTTCACTTGACCACATTTAAGAGTAAGCATATTTTACCTAAATAATGAGATTTAAAAAAAAAATGAGATGAACAACTCAATTATCAAATTAATTACTTATTTAGTTCTCCTTAACTTCAGAGGCTATGCATCTGTATCCAGGTTTGAGCAAGGTGAATGTAAATAAGTGGAAACTTAAATTCAAATTAGAATTAATATTCATGGAGAAAAGCAAGTACTATGTACAGGCAGGAATATGGATTGTAACCTTTCTAAAACCGTATTTTGAAATTGTGCTATGGTTTTACAAACAGGTATGGTTAAAAGAACTTAGTGGATTTAAATTAATATATGAAGTTAGAGAAGGGATGATATGGAAGGCATTGAAGGAATTGGAGAGGAGATTCTAGTGAGCAGGTTTAATTAAATTCATAATGTTCATGTATAAAATTCTTAAATAAAAATAAATGATTTAATTTCAAAAAGAGATACATTCATCTTTGCCAACATTAAACAACATTCAACTCCAAGTTGATCCATGATCTCTATGTAATACCAGATATCCTTAATCAGACAGAGAGAAAATAGGATGCACTTAAATCCATTAACAAAGAATCTTAACAGGATCTTTCCTGATCATAACAAAAAATCTTAACAGGATCTAGAGAGTTGAGGCATTAAATCACAACACTAAATCAAAAAAGCTTTCTTAACTCATAAACTTTTCTATAATATAATTTGTTTATGTGGTATTTGTTCTTTTTCCCTCCCTTTTTTATTAGATATTTTCTTCATTTACATTTCAAATGCTATCCCCAAAGTTCCCTATACACTCCCCTGCCCTGATCCCCTACCTACATACTCCCACTTCTTGGCCCTGGCTTTCCACTGTACTGGGGCATATAGAATTTGCTAGACCAAGGGGCCTCTCTNCCCANTGATGGTAGACTAGGCCATCTTCTGCTACATATGCAGCTAGAGACACGAGCTCTGGGGGTACTCTGCTTGTGGACGTTGTACATCGTGGTGCGCACTAGGCTCCGCACCACGATGTACAACGTCCACAAGCAGGATTTTGTTGATTAGGATACTGTCCCTGTGCCTTCTAGTTAGTCTGGCTAAGGGATTATCTATCTTGTTGATTTTCTCCAAAACCAGCTCCTGGTTTGGTTGATTCTTTCAATAATTCTTTTTCTTCCCACTTGTTTGAAATCAGTCCTAAGTTTGATTTTTTTCCTGCCATCTATTCCTCCTGGGTGAATTTGATTTCTTTCGTTCTAGAGCTTCTAGATGGCCTGTCAGACTGCTAGTGTATGCTGTCTCTAGTTTCTTCTTGGCAGCATTCAGAGGTATGAGTTTTCCTCTTAGGAAGGTTTTCAATGTGTCCCATAATTTTGGTTATGTTGTGGCTTCATTTTCATTAAACTCTAAAAAGTATTTAATGTCTTTCCTTATTTCTTCCTTGACCAGGGTATCATTTAGTATAGTATTGTTCAGTTTCTAAGTGAATGTTGGCTTTCTATTATTTATTCTGTTATTGAAGATCAGCCTTAGTTCATGTTGATCTGATAGGACGCATGGGATAATTTCAATATTTTTGTATCTTTTGAGTCCTGTTTTGTGACTGATTATATGGTCAGTTTTGGAGGAGGTTCCACGAGGTGCTGAGTAGAAGGTATATCCTTTTGTTTTAGGATAAAATATTCTGTAGATAACTGTTAAATCCTTTTGTTTCATAACTTCTGTTAGTGTCCATGTGTCTCTGTTTAGTTTCTATTTCCAGGATCTGTCTATTGGTGAGAGTGGGGTGTTGAAATCTCCCACTATTATTGAGGTGCAATGTGTGCTTTGAGATTTACTAATGTTTCTTTAATGAATGTGGCTGCCCTTGCATTTGAAGCATAGATATTTAGAATTGAGAGTTCATCTTGGTAGATTTTACCTTTGATAAGTATGAAGTGCCCCTCCTTGTCTTTTTTGATAACTTTGGTTTGGAAGTCAATTTTATTTGATATTAGAATGGCTACTCCAGCTTGTTTCTTCCAACCATTTGTTTGAAAAATTGTTTTCCAGCCTTTTACTCTGAGGTAATATCTGTCTTTATCCCTGAGGTGGGTTTCTAGTAAGCAGCAAAATGTTGATTCCTGTTTGTGTAGCCAGTCTGTTAGTTTATGTCTTTTTATTGGAGAATTGAGTTCATTGATATTAAGAGAAATGAAAGAAAAGTAATGGTTGCTTCCTGTCATTTTTGTTGTTAAAGTTGGGAATCTGTTCTTGTGGCTGTCTTCTTTTAGTTTTGTTAAAGGATTACTCTCTTGCTTTTTCTAGGGTGTAGTTTCTGTCCTTGTGTTGGTGTTTTCCCTTTATTATCCTTTGAAGGGCTGGATTCATGGAAAGATACTGAGTGATTTTATTTTTGTTATGGAATACTTTGTTTCTCCATCTATTGTAATTGAGAATTTTGCTGGGTATAGCAGCCTGGTCTAGCATTTGTGTTCTCTTAGTGCCTATATAACATCTGTCCAGGATNTTCTGGCCTTCATAGTCTCTGGTGAGAAGTCTGGAGTAATTCTAATATGCCTGCCTTTATATGTTACTTGACCTTAACCCCTTACTTCTTTTAGTATTCTGTCTTTATTTAGTGCATTTTTTGTTCTGATTTTATGTGTCAGGAGGAATTTGTTTTCTGCTCCAGTCTATTTGGAGTTCTGTAGGCTTCTTGTATGTTCATGGCATCTCTTTCTTTAAGTATGGGAATTATTCTTCTATAATTTTGTTGATGATATTTGCTGGCCCTTTAATTTGAAAATCTTCATTCTCTCTCTCTCTCTCTCTCTCTCTCTCTCTCTCTCTCTCTCTCTCTCTCTCTTTTTGAGACATGGTTTCTCTGTATAGCACTGGCTATGCTGGAACTCACTTTGTAGACCAGGCGGGCCCCAAACTCNGAAATCTGCCTGCCTCTGCCTCCCGAGTGCTAGGATTAAAGCCATGTGCTAACATACCCAGCTCTTCATTCTCATCTATTCCTCTTATCCTTATGTTTGGTCTTCTCATTGTGTCCTGGATTTCCTGGATGTTTTGAGTTAGGATTTTTTGCATTTTCTTTGATTAATTGTGTCCATGTTTTCTATGGAATCTTCTGCTTCTTAGATTCTCTCTTCCATCTCTTGCTGATGCTCACATCTATGCTTCATGATTTCTTTCCTAGGGTTTCTATTTTCAGAGTTGTCTCCCTTTGTGTTTTCTTCATTGTTTCTACTTCCATTTTTTAGATCTTGGATGGTTTTGTTCAATTCCATGACCCCCCCCCCACTTTTTTTTTCTCCCCTGTAATTCTTTAAGGGATTTTTGTGTTTCTTCTACCTCTTTAGCAGTGTTTGCCTGTAGGTTTTAAGGACTTCTACCTGTTTAGCAGTGTTCTCCTGTAATTCCTTGAGGGAATTTTGTACTTCCTCTCTAAGGGCTTCTACGTGTTAAGCAGTGTTCTCCTGTATTTTATTTTTAAGTGAGTTATTAGTGCCCTTCTTAAAATCTTCTACCACCATCATGTTAAATGATTTTAAATCCATGTCTTGCTTTTTGTGTTAGCTATCCTGGACTCGCTGTGGTGGGCATACAGGGTTCTGATGATGCCCAGTATTCTTGGTTTCTGTTAGTAAGATTCTTACATTTGCCTTTAGCTATCTGGAAATCTCTGGAGTTAATGTTCAAGCTGTCTCTCGCTGGAGCTTGATCCTCCTGTGATTCTGTTAGCCTCTGTCAGCACTCCTGTGAGTCCAACTCTCACTTGAGTTCCAGTGGTCAGAGCATTCTTTGCAGGTAAGCTCTCCTTTTGCAGAGCAGGTGTTCAGTACTCTGGAGCTCTGATCCACCTCCTGAGTCTCTGAGTCAAGATGGCGGAGCTGGCCCAGACCTGAATGGATCCCAGGCTCTGGTCAGGAGGGGTTCCTCTGTCCCTGTTCCTGCTAGCATAAGACCCTCCACAATTCTTTGGAGCTGATGTTGAGTTCCACTCACCAGTGATCCTGAGGTTGTCCGGAGCTCCTGAGGCATGAAGAGCACTCTGGAGCCCTTAGCGTTCTCCACTGGGCTCAGTAGGAAGATGGTGGATGTGGCCCCCTTATGTGGTATTTGTAATAAGGTTAATTGCTAAATAGAATTGCAGACATCATAAACATCTTTCTTCTTTCTTCTCCCTCCCAAGTGGGACTGAGATGTTCTCACTTGTGTCCTTCAACTTGTTGTCCTTTCTGTGTTCTGTGGACTGTATCTTGGGTATTCTGTACTTTTTTTGTTGTTTTTGTTTTTTTGGGGGGTGCTAGTATCCAGTTATTAGTAAGTACATACCATGCACATCCTTTTGGATATGAGTTACCTCACTCAGGATGATAGTTTCTTGTTCCATCTATTTGCCTACAAAACTCAGAGTTTTCTCCTTCTTAATAGCTGGGTAGTATTTCATTGTGTAAATGAACCATATTTTCTGTATCCATTCTTCTGTTTTGGAACCTCTGGGTTGTCTCCATCTTCTGGATATCACAAAAAAGGCTGCTATGAACATAGTGGAATACATGCTCCTGTGCTTTGTGGGACATCTTTTATGTATATGTTTTTTAATAAATATATTCTTCCTGTTCAATTCTTCCATCTTTTCTTTACACAGTTTAAATGCTCACATAAAGATGCAAACACTTAGGCTTTCTAGAGAAAATCTTAGCCATTTTTTTTTTTAACTGAAACATCTTTTCCACTGAGAGAAATACTATAAACTTTCAGTTACAGAAATATCAGACAGAAATACTGTCCTTCTTCTTTCTCTGGGACCAACAGGAATTATATGTATTCTTTATCTATTGGTTAGTATAAACTCAAAAAGTTTAATTGGATTTAATAGTTTATTTTACGTAGATACTAATATCTGTGATCATAATTTTAAACTAATCAGGAAGGTGTTACATGGAAGGGTTTTGTTGCATGAACAATAATGAGAAATTATTAAATCCAATTTTTTACTTACATCTATTTACCTGCAAATATTGTGATTTTATTGTTCTTTCCAGCTGAATAATATTCCATTGTATATAATGAACCATATTTTCACTATCCATTCTTCAGTTTATTGATGCTTCTCTTTCCTAGCATTTTTGGATGGAGCTGCAATCACCAAGGTTGTATGATAGCACAGTGGCAGGATATCAAATCCTTTGTACAACATTTCACAAAGATGGCATATGGCATATGGTGGGTCTACATTGAGATTTCTTCTGTGCTCACTCCAACAGAGGCTGCATCTCTTTACAGTTTGTGCAACAATGAATTAGTGTTCCATTTTACATGTTTCTTCGACAGCATTTGTTTTCATGACCCTAACCATTCCAACCAAGGCAACAAGAAACCTCAAATAAAATTTCTTCATTGTCTTCACTCTTGGCCATTATTCTTCTGTTCATTATTTTGATGGCATATGTTTTTAAAATTTCTTTATCTGTATAATTCCACAAATAGTTTATGTATGGGTCTTACAAACACTTGAAGTATAACATATTCTGTTAATCAAGTTGGCATATGTAGCTGGATTTCTTCTCCTTTTAATTAGTATCTACTATGTATATATAACACATTTTCTTAATCTATTCATCAAATCCTAACACATCTTTAATGTACTGGCTATCTGAACAGAGAAGCTAACAGCATAATAGTGCAGCCTCCTGAAAATACTAATTTCATTTCTTTTGCAAATGTGATACCCTCAGTGGGAATGTAGCATTAATGATATGGTGACTTCAATTTGATTTCTGAAAAAATTTCACATTTATCCAAAGGTAACTATTTCATTTAAATTTTTATTATTAAGATTAAAGTTATCTTTTCCACATATCTTTGCTTCAAAATTTGCTTTTTCATGTTCCATCTTTTTATTTTTCAGATTGTGATAGCAGGATTGAAGTGATGTTGCATTGCAGACTCAATTGACATATCATGAATATTTTGAGCTTTTGAACATGTCTATTAATTACTATTGCCAAATTATGCATCTTCTTTGGAAATATAGACACTCAAGTTATATATGCTTTAAATGGTTGTGTTTGTTTTAATTTTTAAATTTTTCATAGAATGTAATTTGATATTTAATTCTCTCATTCAAATACTTTCAGATATTCCCAATTACCCATCTTCATGCTCTTTCTTTCATAAAATAATACTAAGCACAAGAAAATAAAATACAATGGAGAGAAACTTAAAGCAATTGCATTAAAATCAGGAACAAGACAAGATTGTCCACTTTCTTTGTATCTCTTCACTATAATACTAGATATTCTAGATAAAACAATAACTAAAGGAGATCAAGGGGACAAAAAAATGACAAAGAAGTAGTCACAGTATCACTATTCACGGATGATAAGATAGCATATACAAGTGACCTTAAAAACTCTACCAGAGAACTCCTACAGCTTTTAAACACCTTAAGAAAAGTGGATAGACAAAAATTTAGCTTAAAATATCATTAGCCCTTCTTTATACAAATGATAATTAGACTGAGAATGAAATCTAGGAAATAACACTATTCATAATAGCCATAAATAATACAAAATATCTTTCTGTTACTCTAACCAAGCATGTGAAAAACCCATATAGCATGAACTTCAAATTTATGAAGAAAAAATATTCAAGAAGATATCAGGAAATGGAAAGATTCCCATGCTCATAGATCAGTAGAATTAAAATAGCAACAATGGCCATCTTATCAAAAGCAAACTACAGATTCAATTCAACTACTAACAAATTCCAAAATAGTTCATTATATATGTTGAGAGTATAATTCTCAACTTTATATAGGAAAGCAAAACTACAGGGTATCTAAAACAAACCTGTAAAATAGAAGCACTTCTGAAAGTATCACTCTACCTGACTTCAAGGTCTACTACAGAGCAATAGTAATATAAACTGCATGGAATTGGTATAGAAACAGACATGGTGATAAATAAAATTGAAGGTGGCATTTCAATGCTTAATATTTGTATCCTAAACGCAAGGGCATTTGTAAAAGAAACTTTACTAAAGCTTAAATTGCACACCAACCCTAATATATTAGTAGTGGGATATTTCATTACCTCACTTTCACCAATGGACAGTTCATCCAGACAAAAAAAAAATCATCTGAGAAATAATGGAGGTAAGAAAGATTAAGAATTTAATGGACCTATCAGATGTCTATAGCACATTCTACCTGAACACAAAGGATTATATATTCTTGATAGTAGGAAAGTTTAAAATATCATATTGAACCTCATATACTTTTATTAATTTGATCATTAAAATAAATATTACTTAGTGTGAATTTATTTACATTTATATTTATATGATTATATACGATAATTCAGATTTACTATTTGAATTAGTATTTGGTAACACACTTTGATACAAAGTACTAAGGCCATTAAGGCATTTATTAAGTCTTGTTGGCTGTGCACATGCTAATCACAGTACCATGGTTAAGAAAGATGATGCAATTTGTTGCTCTTAGAAGGCAAAGAAAATTACTTAAAATAATTCATGATCACATCTATGGAAAACTTTATGATTTCCAGTTATTTTCACAGTTTCCTTACACTATAAAAGAGTTGGAGGATACATGATATTGCTGACATTATCTTATATCATTTTCAAAAATGATTTCTAATCGTTTTATCTTCCAAATAGTTTTGCCAGTAACAGCAATATAGACACTAAGATTAATGGGGGAGTATTGAAAATGGCCTGCCCTGCCCTTTTAGCCACATTCCATCTGTCAATATAGACCTGGAGCAACTTTCTTCCAGTTATTCTGTCTTGTATTTTCGAATGGAGACAATTTAAAACCTCATACAGCAACAAAGCACACTCTATTGCCTATTAGGTGAGATTCACTCAATATATTTTATATTCTGATGCAACTACCCAGAACAATACATCTTTTTGTCATGTACTGATACGTAAGCCAAATACAGAGTATTTGACAGTACATATTGTCTTTGAAACTGACTTTTAATTTTTTCCTCCATAAATTGTCCAGGCTCTAAGTTGACACTGATATCCCCACTAAGAGAGAGTTGAAATGAAAATGGAAATATATAATCAATAAGTAATGAACTGTAATTTTTTATTGGACAGTAAATCAATACACATAGTTTCTGCCCATTTTCATATTGTCACACACATAACAGATAACTAGGCATAATCAATACAAAGCTAATTCCTCTAGCCCCTTCAATGACTGATTTTATAAATATTTATGTGCTCCTTATATCAGCTTGGCATAAACTCTCTTCTAGACAAATTGGCAATGTCCTAAACTGTCCTTTCTTGATAATTTCCCATAGTCCACTTGGAAATTTAAAAAAAAATAAGGTCACACTTAGTTTATAGAATGTAATAGCATGCCAGTTCTCCATCCATTTGAACATTTGTCATTCACTCAGAAGTATTGAACTATTTCTGGCTTCTGCATCATTAGCTATCAGAGAATAACCAGTTGCCTTCTGATAAGATATAACAAATTAAATATCTCATGAGACTAGTAATTAATTGAGAGAAAATGTAAATAATATTGTGAATAGTAACTACTAATAAGCATGAAATATAATGGTGAAGTCAACAAGTAGTTTAATAAAATGAAAAATTTCAACCTTTATAGAAAATGCAAAAATAAATAGCAGTGATATAATAGGTACTTATATATATATATATATATGAACTGAAGGTCACTGCTATAAATTTTCACATACAATTGGCCTGACCTAAACATTATAAATATTGTGCCATTTACTCAAATTAGCTCATGATGTTATTTTCTATTGTAAAGAGTCCAAGAATGAGGGGGAATTGTAGATTCATGGCCCTTAAATGGACAGAAATGTATATTGAAATTATTTATTATTATTATTATTATTATTATTATTATTATTATTACTATATACATTTTATTTACTTTTAAAACACATACTCCTGTTGGTGTGATGCCTCATTCTTGTATGAACAAAATATAAGAGGCAGAAGAGAAAAGCTCAGGAGTATAATATTGGCTTACGCTATATAAAAAATTTAAAGCTAATCTGAGTTAGGTTCAATACTGTTCTAGAACACAATGTGAACAAAACCAGGAACCAACCAAAAAAGCCAACAATAACAACACCAAAAAATAAATAAATAAAACCAACAACCATACCCCCAATACACATTCTCAGAAATTAGGAGGATAACTTAGACCAACATAGGAGAGATAAAATTGGCACTGGCCTTGTAACTTTCTCACTGGTACCTAGTTTTTCTAGTGCTGGAAGGTGTTATGTATGCTACCAGAGGAGAAATGAAATCGTCTCCCTATCTGCTCTTAAACCTATGAGCTATACTGACGGATTCTGACAAGACGTGCCCTTGGTGCAACAGTTGTGTGAATATTAAGATATTTATTAGTTACTCTCTGACTGATTTTAAGTTCTGCTTAACGAGACTAAATCCAGTCATGGTCTCCTTATTCTGAAAAGGATCTACAGTTAGACAGACAGAGAAGGAAGTTCTCTGGGGAAGCTAAAACTATTGTTATCATTATTATCATTATCAATTATTACAATATTAAACCAATTAATAATAACTTGTAACTAAACCCCCAGATTAATATATTCATCACAACTCCGCAGAGAAGATTCTTTTTGCAATCTGATTAATGTTGAGATCCACAAATCACCAAATTTACAGAATAAAAGATTCTAGAATACCCTAAATGTAACATACATAATGCATTTCTTCCTTAGATGACACAGGAAACATGGCAGTAGAGGGGATAGAAATTTAAAAGCTAGCGGTGGCAGATGATTACAAGGAAAAGGTGTCTTCTGGATATAGCATGGCAGCTGCACATATGAACTTTCAGTACTCTTGGCAGCACACATAAGACTTGTGTCAACCAAACCCATTCTAGTATGTAGAAGGGAATTGGGCTCAAAGTCTCAACCCTAGCTGAGGAGCTAGTGACAATTTTTAGCTCCTGGGAGAGTAGTCAGTTTTCTCTAAGGTATATCCTTTTATAAGTGGACTACATATTCAGCTATGTGACCATACATCCATGAAAAATTGGACAGTACAAATTCTCCCTGATAGGAATGTGAAAGAAAATAATGATAACCTAAAGGAGTGTGGAGAGGAATATGGAATATGTCTGAGGAGAGTTGGTGGAGAGAGGATTAGTGCAATTAGAACACATTGTAGGAATTTATCAAGAAATCTGTTGTACATATTTATATATAAATATAAGTATTTACATAAAATATGTCAGATTATAAGGTTTGGCAGCAAATATCCATAAGCTTTGATTGATCCTGCCAGCCTTCAGTTGTTTGAGGTGGCAAGAGATATCTATAGTTATAAAATACCAATTCATTAAGTTAATTGCTACTATTTCTAAGAAGAAGGATATAACTAATAGAATTTTAAGACTTATGACTAATAGAATTTTAAGAATTTTATGTTTAAGAACATAAAACCTAAATTGGCACACCTTATTATTTGAAACATTTAAGTATAAAAATATTTTTAAATGAATCTTAATTTTAAAATAAATGTGGACAATAAATATCATTGTTTGAATAATCTTTAAATGAATCTTAATTCAAAATTTAAAAATATCAGCAGACAAAAAGCATGTGTTCACATAAATCATGGTGTGACTAATTAGGGCTGAGTCTAGGGTTGTCAATTCTGAGAAGAGTGAAACCTATAAGAGGTGAGGTCTCCCTGAAACTCAGGTGATGGCTGTGAATGATTATCTTACTTTGAAAGACAATGTAATTTTCCCAAGAATGTGACTAGTTTGCTTACAACTGGACTGCAAAAAAAAACAAACCAAAACAAAACAAGCAACAACAACAACAACAACAGCAACAACAAAAACAAAACAAAAAATACCAAAAACCAAAAACCAAAAACCAAAAACCAAAAACCAAAACCAAAAACCCAAATCAGGCTTCTATCCCCTAAATAATTTGAACGGGCAGTTGTGTTTACAGGCCTTTATGTACACATGGCATGACTTTGTGCTATTGTATTTTGAACCATGATGCTTATGGAAGTCTTGCATCAGATACAAACAGATGTTGGCACTAAGGTCTATATTGTAGGATGGGTTGCATTACAGTAGATGGGTAAAGCATAGACTTTTTAGAGGCTTTGCAATTGTGTTATTGAAAAAAAGATAAGACGAAGGACAAATACTCTAATATGTCATATAGTAATGGAAACACCATAATCAGTAAGAATTGCTCAAGTTGTTCACATAAGAAAATTCTAGTAAGGTAGAGTGAAGAAAAAAAATAATAAAATAAGATACTGTACAGTCTCAGAGGATGTAAAACTTTTATAAGGTAATGAGAGCAGAAAGTTTAGGCTAAAATATACATTATTTTAGGTTACCTAAAGAATTTATGAAACATGCCAACTAACTGTTATAACTTAGCATTAGACAAGCGTACTTGCCTTCATGTTTAATAAGCAACACTTGCATTGTATTGGCTGGTTTTCTGTGTAACCTTGACACAAGCTGAAGTTATCACAGAGAAAGGAGCAGAGCTTCCCTTGAAGAAATGTCTCCTTGAGATCCATCTATAAGGCATTTTTTTTTCAATTGGTGATCAAGGATGGAAGAGCCCAGCAGATTGTGGGTAGTGCCATCCTTGACCTGGTAGTCCTGGGTTCTATAATAAGGCAGGATGAGCAAGCCAGGAGAAGCAATCTTGTAAGCAGCACCCTTCCCTGGCTTCTGTATCAGGTCCAGACTCCAGGTTCCTGAAATATGTGAGTTCCAGTTCTGACATCCTTTGGAAATGAATAGCAATGTGGAAGTGTGAGCGGAATGAAACCATTTCCTCTCCAGCTTGCATCTGGGTTAAGATGTTTTGTGTAGCAATACATACCCTGACTAAGACATGCTTTATCTACCAAAAATTAGTTCATAACACTTCATTACAAGATAATGGCATGCAGAGTTTAAACTGTCATCACTGAAGATGTTCTGTATTACATTAAAATGTCTAACATATCCTTGATGGCAATATTATACTTACCTGCTTGGAAATTTAAGTCATGTAAATGCTAAGTTCAAGAATAACCTAGGAACAAACTGAGTTCAAAACTAGTTTGGGAAAATAATTGAAAACCTATCTTAAATACTAAAACAGCACAAAACAAAACCAACAAAGCAAAAGTCAGTAAGACAAGGAAAAGTGATAGAAAAGTGTAGTTGGATGTACTGTATAAAAGAAAAATCTATTTTAAATAAAAAATAATTTAAAAATGTGATTTTGCTACTCTTAAACCAATGGAAAGGAGTTTACTTAGGTCTCTCCTCTCCAGGGGAGGAAAGTATCTGTCTGTGGTAGTACATACAGTTGTGTGGGGGTTGAAATGAGCCTGTGTCTGTCACATGTGTGGAATTGGAAGTGGTGAGGTACAGCACAGGGCTGAGAAGTCATGTGGGAATCATAAAAGAAAAAGGGAGCAGTGCAGAGTGGGAAGTGTAAAACTGTACTCCAAAGGTCACTTGCAGGAAGCGACAAGAAAGTATCAAGTAGGAAATACAGGATAGCGTAGTATGCATACCACCTATTACTGATGAGTCATAACAGTGAAATGAAGATGGAAAAACTTTAAAAATGCATTATCACTCAAAACATGAACACATTCTTAATGTCTTTCAAAGCAGCAGCCTCCACATTGATACACACATACACAAACACACATACACACAAACAGCATAGGCTAAAATTGTGATAATTATAAATACAAAAAGAGTAAACAGTCAAACTAAAGAGCAGAGATCTAAAATAAGACTAAAATAACTCAAAACCTATTGATACAAAACAAAATACATCAAAACAAAAAATAAAAAGATGGCACACAAGCAGCATGAGGAAAAAGGAGACAAAATGGCCATATCTCTGTGAGACCCTGTACCTAAGGCACAGTGTAACATCTTGGGTGACAATGATTCATGGTAATAAGGTCAACATATTAATATACATATGCTTGTTATAAAATACAAAGGGGAAACAATATGTTTGCAAAATTTAGGATACCTCTTAAAATTATAATCAATAACAGCAGAAGGTACAGAAAAATCCTTGTACTCATGAGGACTAATGATACACCACTGAATGATTGATGGGTCAGTGATAAATTCAAGAATGAAATAAACACTAGAACTAAATGAAAATAAAACAGAGTGTGTTAACACATCTGAAACACAATAGAAACTAACATTTTTACTTCTTTGTCCTTTTCAATTATTTTATTTTTTATACTTACATTCTTCAATAACCATCAGTATGGAAAGTCAGAGCAGAAATCCAAGGTTACAGAGAAATCTCCCAACTTCCCATCATCTCAGAGGAGAAGGGGAAGGGGCATGTTTGGGGAAGGATAGGGTTAGGGGTGACAGGGAATGTAGCAGTGAGCGAGATGTAAAGTGAAAAACAGAGAAAGAAAGAAAGAAAGAGAGAAAGAAAGGAAGGAAGGAAGGAAGGAAGGAAGGAAGGAAGGAAGGAAGGAAGGAAGGAAGGAAGGAAGGAAGGAAGGAAGGAAGGAAGGAAGAAAGGAGGGAGGGAGGGAGGGAGGAAAGTTGTTCAGATGGTCCACAGCCAATCTTGTATTTCTGCCTCCCTCTATTCAGATAACTTTAGCTTGTATCTACTTAACAAGAAACCAAACAGGATAATAGGAAAGAATAAAATTCTTCAGATAGCCAAACCAATCCTGAAAAATGACACTGATATCATTCCAATTAATAAATTTTATTAAACTATAGTACAGAGCCATCATAGTAAACATGAGAACAAGAGGGAGAGGGAGAGTGGGAGGGGGAGAGGGAGGGGGAAGGGGAGAGAGAGAGAGACAGAGAGAGACAGAGAGAGAAAGAGAGAGGACAAAGAGTGAAAGAGATGCATATCAATGGACTAAAATACAGTCAGGTATAGGTCCTCTAAATAACATGTGCCTGATTTTATCAAAGATGCCAAGAATACACTAGTAAAAGGAAAATATTTTCCATAAATAGCTTTGAAAAAACTATTCACATGTACAAGGCTAAAATTAGGTTCCTATCTCTCACCTTCTTCATCTAAATGTGAACTCCAAGCAGGTTAAAGTCCTTACTACCAGTCATGAAATTTCTGTAACGATGGGCATGGACTGAGGCACTACTAAGGTTTATGAGATATGACTCTATTTGTTTAAACGATAAGATTAACTGTTTACAAATCTGATGATGTAGAAGCAAAAAGTTTTCTGTACAGCAAAGAATATGTTCGATCAAGTGAAGTGGTTTCCTAAAAAATATCTTTGTCTCAGGGGACTAATATCTAGACCACTCAACTCAAAAACCAAACTTTACCTTACAACACAATCTAAAAATTGGCATTAGAATAAAAAAGTCACAAAGGAAGAAATACAAATTGCTATTAAATATTTTGAAGAATTCTTCTAGAAATAAAAGTTTACTTTACAGTACCATTCTACTCCTTTTAGAATGTGTGCCATCAAAAGGACAAACAAAACAAAATAAACACTCTGTTGGCTGCAGTGAGAACAAGCAAACTGGTAAAGTTATATAGGGATTAGTGTGAATGGATTTAATAAAACCAAACTGGTAAAGTTATATAGGGATTAGTGTGAATGGATTTAATAAAACAACCAAACAAAAACTCGAAATATAGCCACCATGAGACCAACCTATATCATTACTAGGAATATTTTCTAAGGGCTCTAAATGCTACTACATGGATGTTTGCATATCTTTGTACATTACTGCTCTATTCTCAATAGCTGAGAAATAGAATAAACCTAATATCTACTAGCTGATGATGAATAATAGACTAGTTTTGTAAATACAACTGTATTTTATACAGCTCTAAAAAACGGATTTTTTTAAGCAAATGGATTTAAGTGGATTGAGTAATATAATCCAGATGTGAAAAGATAAATGTTGCACGTTCTCTTTTATATGTGGATTCTTTGTTTGAATCTTTTTTTTGTCCTTAATCATGAGTCCTTGTAGAAAATGGTAGAGCAGAAAGAGGTCCTTGAACACAGGGACATGAGCTAACAAAATGGAGAGCAGAGTAAGTCACAGTTGGTATAAAAGCATAAATAATAAATTTCAGGAGTGAAAAGTTTTCATGTTTGGATCAGCAGATGAAGGTGTAGGGGTGTCATTCATACAAGGGCTATGTAAACATATTATATATAATTTCCACAATTCTCTAAATCAATTAAAGTGCAAGTTCAAAAAACGACTTAGGTGAATATATTGTGATTGGCTACTGTTTTTCAGAAACAGGGGCTCACTAAACAAACATACCATTGCCATGCGTGAGGTAACTCCTTATAAGCTTTTGACAATAGAGGTTTCAGAGACTCCCCAAACATCAAAACACACTCATGGGTTTCCTCTTAGTTTTTGTCTAATGCAATTTCACATGAAGCTATTGCTCAAAACACTAAATGCCTTGAGCACAAAATATAGAGAAACCAAGCTACAATTGAGCTAAAAGCCCACTTCCTGTTAATTAGCTTTCATAAGGCCCAAGGGTGCTGCTGTACAAGATGCTGGTAGAGGAAAGATATCGTCTTAACAGTTTTGAACTCTATGAAGTAGAATACAAGTCTGCCAGGTAAGATGTGCCCACTGTACAATATTAGTAGTACAACTGGTATGGTGGTAACTGGCTGTGCTGATTATACCTGAGGCCTCATTCCATGGTAAAGAATCATACTTGGTACAGTAAACCCATTCACTGCTACAATGTAAGATGGCTCAATGGTTAAGAACAGTTTACTGCCATTAGAGAACACCTATGTTTGGTTCCCAGAACCAACATAGTGCTTTATTGCCATACATAACTCCAATTAGGGGTAACCTAATGTCCTGGCTCTACATATATCAGGCATGCAAGTGGTGAACAAACTTCCTGAAATACGCATGAAATAAAAAATATTTTAATACTTTTTTTTAAGTCTATGGTTGAAGTCCTAAGCTCTGGATAACAGTAATGTGTCCCCCACTCCAAAAGTTCTTTTGAATTTCATCCCTTACACAAGTATCAAAATTAAATACCTGAATCTAAAATTTTTGAAGTAGAAATCACATATGATAGAGGGGCATTTGTCTTTTTCTGTGCTTACAGTACTTCCCTCGGTATACTTTCATTTACATCAATTTAGATGCAAATTTTATAATTTAATTTTTCTTTAAAGCTGAATAAATTCCCAGAGTGTGCTGTGACACATTTTATATTTTATATCTGGCATCATAAACTCAGTCAAAACACCATGGTCAAGAAGGTCTTAGGCCTCAGTGACAAATTTACTGCTATTTTATACCTACATTGATGTTGCTATTAAGTAATTACTAGATATTATATTTGGACTCAGACAAATGCCCCTCTTAACTCTACTTAGATAAACTTCTCTTTGCTATAGCTCAAGATTGCTTGACTTGTAGCCTTACTGCTCAAGAGGCTGAAAATAAGCAACTGCTGAGTTCTCAGTCCTAAATAGAAATTTTATAGTAGTAGGAAAGGCTCAGGTAACAATTCTCAGTAGAGTGAAGAACTCAAGAAAATAGATATCAAAAACTCAAATACCCCAATTTTTAAAATGAGATACAGATCTAAAAAGAATTCTCAATAGAGAAATCTCAAATGGCCAAGAAAAAAAAAAAAAACTGAAAGAAATGCTCATCCATCTTAGCTATGAGGGAAACAATCAAAACAACTCTGAGATATCATCTTACACCTATCAAGGTAGTTCAAAACAACAATTCTATGGATTTGAAGTAAATATAGATCTAAGGACAAATTTCTGTGTTTCTGGTTTTCGCATGAGTGTTTTCTTTTCCTTAGTTTCTGTTTCATTTTTGTCCTTCTGGTCTTTGTGGTTTTTATTTCTGGGGACTAGCATTACCTCTGGGCCACCAGCGAGTCTTCAAAAGAGTTGGGGCCTGAACCCCTGGCAGCTAATTAGGACGTCATTCCATAAGCAGTGTCCTAACCTTCTGTCGTGGCTTATCACTGTCTTCACTGGGGTGACATTCACCTGAAAAGCTAATAGCTACAGATGTAGAGGCACAGTTGTAGGAGTAAACAGAGAGTAGGATGGGGTGTCATAGTTTGGGTCTTTGGAATCAAGAGTATTAGATATTTCTGAGGGCAAATGGGACCCTTGTGAAATATTTTGATAATATAAATTACTCAGAAATTACCAATGATTTAAAATTCAGACAATGTTGTTATTAGGCAGGGTTCTGTAGAAGGACAGACCTGATTAAATTAACATCTTGATAGCCTAGGATTCAGCTAGCTCAATAATGACTCTCTCACAAGGGAAAGTTCCAGAACCAAGTAGTTGTTCAGTTTATAAGGCTGGATGTCACAGATTGTCTTCAGCATACACTAGTATTCACAGAAACTGGCCTCTAAAGCCAGTGAAGGGATTGACTTGCATCAAGAGAATGAGTGGGCAGGCCAAGAGCAATAAGGTTGTTATTTGTTTTGTTTTTTATTGTTCTTGTTTTCCGTTTTGTTTTGTTTCTCCATTGGCCCTTATATAGACTGCCAGCAGGTGTGAGTCTAATTTAAGGTGGGTCTTCTTACATCAAATGATCCCATTAATTAAAAATTCCTCACCAGGGAGTACACAGGTTTTTTGTTTGTTTGTTTGTTTTGGTTTTGTTGTTGTTAATTCAAGTTGACAACTAAGAAAAGACATCATAAGGTATGGTGTAGTCTAGTCACTTAATTTTTTTCTTAACAAGCAATAACTAGTAACATCTTCTAGGGATTCTTTTTAAGAAAATGTATGTGTCATCGCTTCTTGGCCTTTTGACTAAAAGCAAGTAAAGAAAATGTGTGTGTGTGTGTGTGTGTGTGTGTGTGTGTGTGTGTGTGCAGTTGTATAAATTCAAAAAGTAATGCAATTGTCTCTATGCTTGCTATTTGTTCATTTCCTTAATAATATTATATGCAGACCTTAACAAATGCAACAAAAGTGCTATTGCTATTTAATAATGAACATTGTAAACTTTATAAAGCATTGATATTTTCAAGGATTTTATTTCTCCTCATTACTTCTTATATTAGCACAAGAACATTGTAATAAGAATTAGAAAACATGATATTTATTTTTCTCACAATGCTTATATGTTTCTCTTTAATTACAGAGAAAGTCACAATATATTTGATAAAATTGTGAAAATGTAGGCTTTTGTGTATTGCTTTTAATGATGCTGAAATATGTCTGAGTCAACCAGTCTCCTGCTAACCCTTAATTTGCTCACCAATCACTTCTTTCTGGTTTCCATGGAACCCGCCAATAGCAATGCTCACTCTCTGAATGTTCTCCAGAGTGAAGCTCCAACTGTCTTCCCTTGTGTCATGGTTCCTGTGGTCTCCCTTCTCTCTAATCTGCTTCTGTTGACCCTTGGTATCAATTTTTGATCTGATAAAATGAAGGCCTTATAATATTTATTATTATTGTCACTTTTGTAGTTAGCATATTTTTCATAGTAGCTAATACTCATTATGACACAAAATTTAACTAATTCTTTACACTACCTTGTTTAGTAGGATCCTCAACTTAAGTATTTAAAGAACATGTTCGCCCCAGTATCTATAGTATTTATAGGTCTTTATCACCTTGTATATTTTTCATGTTCATCACAATAGGTGTGTATAATTGAATTAAATACATTGGATGTATTAAAGATGTACCTTTGTTTTATGCTTATGAATGTATATCTCCTTTAACTAGATTCCTGTTTTATTATATACATATAAGCATATACCTACACTGAAATACAAACTTCAGCTTATTTCTTTTTTTAATTATTTTATTAGATACTTTCTTCATTTACATTTCAAATGCTATCCTGACTGTCCCCTATACCCTCCCCCCCGCCCTGCTCCCCTGCCCACTCACTCCTACTTCTTGGCCCTGGCATTCCCCTGTATGGGACATATAAAGCTTGCAAGATCAAGGAGCATCTCTTCCCAATGATGGCTGAGTACACCATTTTCTGCTACATATGCAGTTAGAGACACGAGCTCTGGGGGTACTGGTTAGTTCACATTGTTGTTCCACCTATAGGGCAGACCCCTTCAGCTCCTTGGGTACTTTCTCTAGCTCTTCCATTGGGGGCCCCGTGTTCCATCCAATAACTGAGTGTGAGCATCTACTTCTGTGTTTGTCAGGTACTGGCATAGCCTAACAAGAGCCCGCTATATCAGGGTCCCTTCAGCAGAATATTTCTGGCATGTGCAATAGTGTCTGGGTTTGGTGGCTGATGATGGGATGGATCCCTGGGTGGGTTAGTCTCTGGATAGACCATCCTTTCATCTTAGCTCCAAACTTTGTCTCACTTCAGCTTATTTCAATTGACCAGGGAAAATTGTATTTTGTACATTCAGCAAAGCAAAAGCAAATAAACTGGAAAATGAGTTTTCATAGCATCAAGTAGCAGGCTGAACCAATAAACCTATAGTTTTATGAAAACTTAGACATTCCAGAGCACAAAATATTTGCTCGTCCCATTGATAAGAGAGAAATGCATTCAGAATGGTCTGTTTAATGAAGTAAGATGCTTAAATAATTTGTGAATATGAATCACATTGGAAATAAACAAAGCTGTGACCTGCCATGTGATTTAGATGTATAACATTCTATCATACAATATCTGTTTTGTTCATATTTTGATGGTGATTCTTAGAGGTGCGCAGACCCTACCTCCTAAACATGAAGGTGATTAGTGATATCTACCATGATAGATAATTTATTCCCTAACACCATCAGCTTGAACCTATGTTTTTTGTTTGTTTGTTTGTTTTGTTGTTGTTGTTTTTGGTTTTTTGGGTTGTTTTTTGTTTTTTTGTTTTTTGTTTTTTCACTTGAGGAAAAGCTCAGGTGGGAAAAACGCTTGGCATTTCATTCTGAGACTGGCTTGATTATTCACAACTCATGAGATTTTTATGGACTCTTTGAGATGGAAATACCCCACTTGGCCAAGGCACATTTGTTTTCACAGAGCATGAACACTACAGTGATTAACACTGCTTTGTGACTCAGATATATTCGCTTTTGTTGTATCCTCCATGAAATTGTTTCTCCAGCTAAACCATGACATCTTTTCAAGTGGATTTGTAAGAAGTGATAGGAAAAGTACAGTTTCCCAACCATGAGTTGTTTGCTGGTATAATAGAGCAAATCGGAGCATATGATGAAACAAATTATACTTAAAAGCTAGCAGAAACTTCATTCTTTCAAAATAAAGGTCTCTTTCCACAGCAATTTCAAAATGAATAGGGTTATACAAGCAAATAAGAGGAAAAACAAGGGTAAGTCTGCTAGGTGTGTCAGATTTTATAAAGGTAAAGGAGTACAAGACTTAAAGATTCTAGTGTGACAGGTAATTCCTGGAAGTACCCCTCTGACCATGGTTGGATGATGACATACTAAAAGTACTTGTGAGGGACAACTATGCAAATCCCATTTAATTTATTTGCAGACAGAAACTTGCAGATATTTGGAAACCCTGAAGAAAACTATAGAAGGTTACTTTTGCTTAGATGACCTTAAAATTGAAACATGGGTTTGTAATCCTTTCCTGGCAGACACAGACAGCAAATCAATGATCCAGACCTTGCCAAAAGTGACCTCATTGACTTCAGGACAAAGATATGATGCTTCATGAATTTCACTCAAGTACTCAGAACATTCTGTTTTCCTTGATTCAGGTTTACCGTCAATTATCAGATGACAAAGATGCAAGTTTTGCTTTCTATCATCTTTAAAATATATTTTTAAATTTTTATTTATTCTATTTATTGAGAGTTTTAACACTTGTTTGTCATAAAAAATGGAAAGTATATAATTGGTTGGGATAAAATGAAAACTTGGAATTACAAAAATTCATTCAATAATTTGATAGCATCCTATTCAAGGCAATCAAACACAATTCACATGAAGTATATTAATAGAAATAAACTTAACTTTTTGATTTATGCTCACAATTTTCTCCTTTATAAAACATAGAAGATAATTAATGAGCTACTTTAACATCTTGAAAGTCTCTCCTGAATATTCCTTCTGAGACTCAGCCTGAAATGTAATTTCAAAATACTGCAATTTCTTGATTATTTCTCAAGGACAAACTGGCCATTTCAATGAAAATCATTTTCAGGCATATAGTAGAAAACAGTTTTGTTAGACACACATTTTTCTTTATAGGTTGTATTATTATTACGCTGTAGTGAAAACATATATGTACATGACAAGAAAACAGAGGTTAAGTAAAAAATAAGTATAATCAAGGTTTTGTTGGCTTCTAAAGGCTCTGTTGTGTTGCAGTCTACAGACAGATATGGGTTGGATCGGAGATCAGAACATACTTTCAAGAAAGGCAACAAAGAATAAAAGGAAATAAGCTATCCTGGTTATCGACATAAGTATGTAAATATAGATGAAAAGGGCATCATTTATGAGGTTAAATGCATGTTAGTAGATGCTGTGGTTTCAGTCCTCCAGGGTTAATGCTGTTGAAGGTGGAAGAGATTTTCAAGATATGAGGCTTCGACATAAACCTTCTTAAGAAATCTCTTTGTAAAAATATTTTTGCTGTGTGTTTTTGAGATTGTATTTTATTTACAACCTATATTCCTTTCCTTACTCAAAACCTTTCTGTATTCTCCCAGGTCTGATTTTCATCAACTATGACTACACACACAAACACACAAACACACACACACACACACACACACACACACACACACACACACACAAATGAGTATGTGTGTATGTATTTGTATATCATGTATATTCCTGAGTTAACATACTTAGTCCCTAAAATGTTACATATATATATATATTCAGAGCAGATCTCTTGGTACTAGACAACATAGTTAGTGTTCTCTTTCCTGGGGAGGACCACCTCTGCCACTTCCAGTTTTGCTCAGTTGTCTATAAGTCTTTAGATGGATTTGAGGCCTCAAGGCTTTTTTCAGTCCAGTTTAGTGTGTCTATTGATTTCGCTTTATTCAGCTCATTTTGGGGTTATTATGTTGGAAGACTTTATGGGTACAGCTTTTGATAACAGATACAATCACACACTGAAGCCCCTGAAACTTTTGACTTTTACAATATCTCCACAGGATCTTTAGCAAAGTTACCTCAAGCATATGAGGTAAAGGTATGTCCATTAGGGGTAGGCTCCACTTATGTGTATTTTGATTGGTTGTAATTTTATGTTATGGTCTTCATCTGATACAAAGTGAAGTTTCCGTGATGAAGGATAAAGACTGCATTTATGTGTAGGTAGAAAGATAAATGTTTAGTTTCTTGTTCGGCATTATACTGGTTTAGTAAATTAGTAGTTGTAGAGTCTTGTACAATAACCATGATTTCACTACAACTGAGACATTAGGTCGGTTTTCAGCTCTAGGCATGACATCACTCTTACCGAGTTGGTGTTAAGTAATTTGATCAAGGAAATGAGAAAGGATGGTCTCTTTAGGAAAATGGAAGATTAAAATAGAAAGTGGAAAGGAGAATAAGATGAAGGGGGATAACAGGATACAAGTGATCTGGGAGAAAAAATTAAAATGAAGGGCTTATGAAGGATGGGCAGAGATAAATACAGAAGGAAACATAGAGGGGAAGTAACTATATGTGTTACCAGAAACTCTATGATATTATGCTATTAACTATTTACTGAAATAAAATTATAGTGCATGTGTAATATAGTGTACAAATAAAAACTTTAATATACTTTCTAGTCTGGTCTGAAAGCACTCCCCTCCAACAGCTAAAGACCAAACAACAAGAGGTATCATTTTTCTGAACATGGTTTATTGTTAAAAATTCTATGCTTAGGTAGACTAAGAGAGCCAATGCTCATTTGTCAAGCTCTGGGTGATTTAATGTGCCTTATTCTCTTACAAATATTTTCATTTAATACTCTATCTTCTCATAATTGTTTAATAATTTTGATAGACAATCAAATCATCAATAGTCCAATTCGTGGTGTTTCACAATTGTGACTTCTGATTTTGGATGACATTTCTTCTGTGGTCTTATGACTAATGAAATGTCCTTTAAATTGACGATCTTCTCACTAAATGCAAATTTCTGTTCCTTCCTGCACCTCCAAATTTCTCACTTTCCAACTCTTATAATATTTGTACTACAATCTGCAAATCTTTCAAAGTCAGTGTCAAAACCAGACAAATTCCAAACCTTGAGAAGGGGATGTTAACAGAAATCCACACACATGAAGCTATTTGCAATTGATAGCTGCTAGAAAAGGGACCATCAGTTGAAGAGGAAACTTATAGTTTCTTTAGAAAGTTAGATAAGTCAAATGATGTTTTGCTGGGGCACACAAATGAAAGGATGTCTTGCTAAAGCAGACACGTGAAAGAATGTTTTCCTGAAGCAGACATAGGTGAAAGAATGTTTTTTTTTTTTTTAACTTACTAGATATTTTCTTCATTTACATTTCAAATGCTATCCCGAATGTCCCCTATACCCTCCCTCCATCCTGTTCCCCTGCCCAATCACTCCTACTTCTTTGA
>NC_034594.1:9389933-9453521 GCF_900095145.1 Mus pahari | reverse complement strand
TATTTGCCAGGCATTGGCATAGCCTCACAGAGATAGCTATATCAGTGTCCTTTCAGCAAGATCTNGCTGGCATATGAAATAGTGTCTGCGTTTGGTGGCTGATTATGGGATGGACCCCCGGGTGGGGCAGTCTCTGTGGTCCATTCTTTCATCTTAGCTCCAAACTTTGTCTCTGCCACTTCTTTCATGAGTATTTTATTCCCTATTTTATGGAGGAATGAAGTATCCACGTGTTGGTCTTCCTTATTCTTGATTTTTTTTGTGTTTTGGAGATTGTATCTTGGATATTCTAGGATTCTGGGCTAATATCTACTTATCAGTGAGTGCATATCAGGTGAGTTCTTTTGTGATTGGGTTACCTCACTCAGGATTATATCCTCCAAATACATCCATTTGCCTAAGAATTTCATAAATTCATTGTTTTTAATAGCTGAGTAGTACTCCAATGTGTAAATGTACCACATTTACTGTATCCGTTCCTCTGTTGAGGGACATCTGGGTTCTTTCCAGCTTCTGGCTATTATAAATAGGGCAGTTATTAACATAGTGGAACATGTGTCCTCATTACCAGTTGGAACATCTTCTGCGTATATACCTAGAAGAGGTATTGCTGGATCTTCCAGTAGTACTATGATGTTTTCTGAGGAACCGCCAGACTGATTTCCAGAGTGGTTGTACAAGCTTGTGATCCCACCAGCAATGAAAGAGTGTTCCTCTTTCTCCACATTCTCACCAGCATCTGCTGTCCCCTGAATTTTTGATTTTAGCCATTCTGACTGGTGTGAGGTGAAATCTCAGNGTTGTTTTGATTTGCATTTCCCTGATGATTAAGGATGTTGAACATTTTTTCAAGTGTTTCTCAGCCCTTAGGTACTCCTCAGTTGAGAATTCTTTCTTTAGCTCTGTACCCCATTTTTAAATGGAGTTATTTGCATTTTTGGAGTTCAGCTTCTTGATCTCTTTATATACATTACATATTAGTCCCCTATCAGACTTAGGATTGGTAAAAATTCTTTCCCAATCTTTTGGTGGCCTCTTTTTCTTATTGACAGTATCTTTTGCCTTACAAAATCTTTGCAATTTTATGAGTTCCCATTTGTTGATTCTTGATCTTACAGCACAGGCCNTTGCTGTTCTGTTAAGGAATTTTTCCCCTGTGCCCATTTCTTCGAGGCTTTCCCCCCACTTTCTACTCTATATATTTCAGTGTCTCTGGTTTTATGAGGAGTTCTTTGATCCACNTAGACTTGAGCTTTGTACAAGGAGATAAGAATGGATCAATTCATATTCTTCTNCATGNTAACAGCCAGTTGTGCCAGCACCATTTGTTGAAAATGCTGTCTTTTTTCCTCTGGATATTTTGATGTAGCAACTACATGAAAGGACCTGGGATGAAGAAGTATAAATATGACCCCACAGACATGGGAGATGAGCACTGATCATTGATTTAGTTTGTTCCACCTCACTATTCTTCACTAAAGACACTTCCATATTGGTTTGCCAAACATAGCATTGTTGAGCTCAACTTTTAGTAAAGCTGCCATTGAGAGAAACTCTACCAGGAACTGCTTTAAAGGTCTCTGCAGCAGCTTACTGCCTCTACACCCCTTAGGCCAATTCTTGAGCCTTTTGATTTCTTCAGAATTGAACGACAGCTCCCTGGTGTGCGCTTGCTGAAAGGACTGGACTGCAGCTGCTGGTTCATGCCTGGTGTCTGATTTTCTGGAGTACTGCTCTGCAGCTGCTGAGTCATATTTGCTGTTTGCTATAGTACTGATCTGCTGCCAAAGAAGGTCAAGCTCACCACCTAAAAACTATAGTTGGACATGTCCACTTTCCCCATATCCTAATAACCTTTCTCTTCTACTACTTCTGCTGGGTGGTCATTCTAGAGAAGAGCTAGAACCTTTGTAAAGTAGGTTGCAAAAAAATGCTTGCCTACAGACAGTTTTCTCAAATTGATGGATGTAATTGGCTATCAGCAACAAAACATAGGAGGTCACATACCCAGGATAAGTAGGCAGCACAACTGTACTCTTTGTGTATGTGTGTTTGTGTGTGTGAATGCTTTCGTTGCTGTTTATTTTGGTATTGTTATCTTTTTTTATTTATCTGGGTTTCTTTGATGTTGATTGATTCTTTTTTTCTTAAAGAAAAGGAGAGTGAGAACGATCATGAAATTGGGAAGGTAGTGACATGAGAGGATCTGTGATGAATCTGGGGAGGAAAACTAAACAAAAATATTATAAACATATTTTAATAAAAACTTTTAGGTATCTTAAAGGCAAGAAAGCTTCATTTAAAATGATAATATTGTGGCTGCATACATTTCAAAAACAAAATATAAATATTTACTCCCTGTAATCTTCAAACAATTCAATAGTCTAGAAAGGTTTATGAATCTCAGCCATAATTATACACACACACACACACACACACACACACACGAGAGAGAGAGAGAGAGAGAGAGAGAGAGAGAGAGAGAGAGAGAGAGAAAGCATACATGCTGCACACATGTTCATATATTCATATATAAATACCCAATTTCATATGTCATTAAATGATAGTATGTATGGATTTTCTTATGTTCAAAATAAAAAGGAAATTAAATAATTAAGACATTATTTACTCCAAATTTTACCATTAAAATTATTAAAAGGTAGCATAGATATTTTATCTATTATATCCATCTCCATAACAAATTATGTATATGATATGATATATACTAAATAATAATGCACCAAATTTTAAAGTAATAAACATAGTCAGTTATTAAGATCTTGGGCATTTTCATACAGGTGTATAATGTATTATGATAATTGTGTCCCCCTTCCCCTATCCTCTTGTAACCTTATCTATCCTGTGCTTAATTCTTTGTCTTTCCAACTAATGTTCCTCCTATTTAAGATGGCTCACTGAACAAGGGCATATAGTTATGTTTAACATACTGTTGGATGTAGGTAACACTCCTGAAGCCTGAAGATCTCTTTAGGAGAAATTCATGATAGTTGCAGTGAATGAAAGAAAGTACAATACTAACAAAAATAATTACATGTGTACCAAAAAAAATCTACAACATTTATGAGAAAGGGACAATCCTAATCCCATATTAGAATCAGTTTCCCAATTCAAATGTATAACTATTTTAATTTGTATTCTCTTTCTGAAGTTAATGTATGCAATTTTAGTTGTCATTTTCAGAACAAAACAAAGAAACAGTTTTATTAGTTTGTACACCTTTAAAAGGGAAAGACTAAGGGAAAGTTTTACACTGCATGCCCCACAATCTATATCAGAATGTATGGCTGGGAATAACAAGATAACTCTGCCCCCGCTGGTTTGTATTGACTGAACAAAATGCATTTCATTAGACAAACTTCAAAAACTTTATTCCAAACCTTCTAAAGATTTTTCTAATTTCTGTAATTGCCCTTGAAACTATGCCTGTATTCATTAGTGATTAAACATGTATGCAATGGGAGGGCACCACTGGCTGCTTATTTCGTCATATTGATAATCATAATGTGAAGACTCAGTATGAGTTTAATAATTCACATTGATTGGGAACGCTCTCTGTGAGGCAAAATTTGAGTCGAACTGTGTGCTGGCTTCCTTATCGTTCCATATGTAAATATGAATTCCCTGAAATTTGGTAAATTTGCCTTTATGTTTCTACTGTATCCATGGCAACTCTAGCCTAGAGTCCTCTGAGGAAAATTTCAATGCTTGATTATGTAATAAAGCACAGTTGGCAGATGCTGTTTGTGCCACTCCAGGGTTGAGGCTGACAGCTCTGCACTTTACATTTCTCTTCCTTTTAAAGACTTCTCAAAATAGAAAGCTCAGTGTCTGCCTTGGGACAAGGTCCTGTTTCCCCCTTATGTTTTAGGCAACTACAGGCAAGGGCTTTAGTTCAGTACTAAGTTGCTTATTCTTTTGTTTGTTTGCTTTGTTTTTCTTTAATTATATATTTTCTTTATTTACATTTCAAATATTATCCCCTTTCCTAGTTTCCCCTCTGAAAAATTCCCTATCCTTTCCCCATTCCTCCAGCTCACAAACCACCCCATCCCTGCTTCCTGGCATTCCTGTATACTGGGACATATAACCTTCACAAGACCAATTCTTCATAGAGTTAGAAAGAAAAATTTGCAAATTCATCTGGAATAACAAAATCCCTATGATAGGAAAATCTATTCTCAACAATAAAAGAACCTCTGGTGGAATCACCGTCCCTGACCTCAAGCTATACTACAGAGCAATTGTGATAAAAACTGCATGGTACCGTTACAGTGACAGACAGGTAGATCAATGGAATACAATTGAAGATCCAGAAATGAATCCATACACCTATGGCCACTTGATCTTTGATAAAGGAGCTAAAACCATCCAGTGGAAAAAATACAGCATTTTCAACAAATGGCGCTGGCTCAGCTGGTGGTTAGCATGTTGAATTCGAATTGATCCTTTCTTATCTCCTTGTACAAAGCTCAAGTCTAAGTGGATTGATGAAAAATAAAACCACATAAAACCAGAGACACTGAAACTTATAGAAGAAAATGTGAGGAAGAGTCTCGAAGTTTCTTGTATTCTTTGTGATTCACTACTTATTATCCTACATAATATTTATAGGCAGTTAAATTTTGGTGTATAAACACTTGGTGGAATCATGATGCTATTGCTCTGCAGGGATTGTTGTTCCTGTAAGATGGTGAATCACTTCTGGTTTGCACAGACCAACAATCATGCAAGAGTTTCAATTTACCTTTGCATTCATTCAGTAAATGTGAATACTTCTATTTCAGACATCAGACAGACTGGAGATGCTTCTTATGGAAGAAGAGACTGAATTGTTTCAGTTTCATAATGCTAAGAAGCCTACCTTGTCTTCCACATTTAAGCCAGTTTATTCCAGAGAAAGTCTGAAATAGTAATCTTTTCAGTTAAGGTGTTTGTCTGTTTGTTTAATGAAATTGCTTGTTTTAATCTGTTTTTGGAACTCAGGGTTTAAGCAAGAGTGTTTTGTCTACAGGGCACTACAAAGAAAAAATTCACACATACATTCTAATTATGGTTTATAAAGAGGAAGTGTACTCATTCTCCATATAATAAGACTAAAGAGATTTGTAAAAGGATACATAGAATCAAACTATTGTAGAAGTGTGTATATGCATGTACACACACACACACACACACACACACACACACACACACACACACACAAAGTCTAAGTGAATCAAGGACCTCCACATAAAACTCATACACTGAATCAGATAGAATAGAGTGGAAAAGAGCTTCGAACACATAGGCACTGCGGAAAATTTCCTGAAAAAAACACTCTCTCAGGCTCTAAAATTAGTTCTTGATAATTGAAATCTCATAAAATTGAAAGGCTTCTGTAAGGCAAAGGACATTGTTCGTAGGAAATTAGCACAATAGGACTTTCATGGTTTCCATTTTTATAAAATAGGAGTGTATGCATGTTCATATGTGTGTGTTTATGCATGTGGAATATCTGTCAGACAATACCCTCTCCTATTTTGAGGAGCCTGTCATTTCTATGTGAGAAGGAAGAGAGCTTTCCTCTTGAGAAACTGTATTGCTCTATTGCTTTTTAAATGGGGCAGAATCCAAGAAAACATAACTAAAGAGGAAAATATAAAGTGTCCAAATTTGTATAAATACATGAAAATTTCATATGGAAAGAAATATATTTATGTATAAATGAATTTTGTATAGATGTGTCCCCAAAGCAAAATACAAAGATGTGTATAATTGATAATTCACTAGTTGTCAGAAGATTTTCATAGTACTTTTGTATGGTTGCTTTAGAAAATATAAGACCAAAACTTTTTCATAATACCTTTTTTGGCTTAGGAGATATTATGGGAAAAACACTGATTTGTATACATTGAAATGAACATTCGTGATTTTAAAATCTTTCTGTTTTGTGAAATTAGAGATTTCTAAATTTGGTTAGACGTAGTTCTGAACAAACTAATTGCTTATATACTGGAATTTTGAGCATATTATACAAAAACACTCAAGTTTAGATTAATGGTATTTAGTCATTTTTGGACACATTTGATGGGAAAAGTTATTTTTATGCCTAAAGGGTCACTGTAATATGTATTTTCCCATCTTTCCCTCCAAATATACCTTATTCCAATAGTTCTCAACCTTTAGTTATGGTCTCTTTAGTGGATGAACATCCTTTTTATAGGGGTTAACTAAAAGCATCAGAATTCTCAAATATTATTACTATAATCATGACAGCAGCAAAATTAAATGTAGGAAACAGCAACAAAAATAATTTTATTATTTCAATAAAAATAATTTTACTAAAGAGTCTCAACATTAGGAAGATTGAGAACCATTGCCTTATACTGATATTTCTCATCAAATAAAATAAAAAGGAGAGGAAAAGGAAAATTTGCATCTCTATGTCTCATTTTTATCTGACTTTTATCTGAGCTAGTGCACAGTACCAAACCTGGTTGGCTGCATTTTCTTATAATTTTATGTTTCATGAGAAGATAATGGTGTGTTAAAATCAAGTATATTTTGTTTGTATCACCAAATTTCTAACACTTTCTGCTTAATATACTTTAATGCTCTGTTATATGGCTCATAAGATTTTATGAGTATGATATTTTCATTGTACATACTATTTTGTATCAATATAAAATGGTGTTTTCTGTCTCCTTGAATGCTTTCTTCAATAATTATACCCTTTCTTAAGTGAAAAATTCAAATTTTAGCTTTTTCTGTTTTTACATTACATCCTCACCCACTCTGGTTCTTAGCTTTAATTTTTTTTTGTTTATTTTATTATTATTTTTTTTTTGGTAAGGTTTATTTAGGCATGCCTTCAGTAGTGTTAAAACATTTTTTGTCATTGATATATATATATATATATATATATATATATATATATATATATATAAATATAATATGTATATATATTACATCTGTTTTTAATAGTATGGGATATTAATATGCATTAATATTACTGCATCATCTTTATCACCTTTTTCACTTGATTATAATTCCACTTATTTGAATATTTCAATATTTATTGATTTTTAAAAAGAATATTGATTATTTGGGTTTTAGATTTTATTGTAATAATTTGTTTCTATGATTGATGAGCTAACTACATATATTATAACTGTCATTTCTAATTATGATCATTTTTATTAATAATTATCCTGTTAAATTTTACCATATTTTCAAACTTTACATAACAGTCACATCCTTGAAAAATACACATGTATATTTTCAAACATTTTAATAATTAATTACAGTAGATAGCCATAAATTTAATATGCGGTCGCAAAAACATTTGATTTTGGTTCTGTTTTTCTAATTTTTCTTTTGATATATTCTTTTTTATTCCAAGATTGATTTGTTAATTAGACCACTTATTCTTGATTATTTAAATGATTGGTGCATTTTTATCTTTAATTACTTTCATAGAAAACAATCTTCCTTTCAAATCTTTAGTGAATAATTTTAAGCTTTCTTAAAATTTCCCTCAATTTAAGAAAATGAAAGGAATGAAATATTTCCTTTCTTCTTCCTAGCAGGAGAAACTATTAGGATGTTTTGAATCTGTTAATTCTGTATGAGGCCATTGTAGCTGAATGGACTTATTTGCAGGATTCCATTAGTTATTGAAATTTGAAATAATTTTTTGGAGAATATAATTGAATATTTTTTACTGACTTTGTTATCGTTTATTCTGAAGTTATTTTCTACTTTTGGTAATGTAACCTATGAATTCAGTCAAGGAGAAATACAATTTTTGAAAGCAAAAGAGAAATAAAACTCTGTTTCAACTTATCCATTTAGATGTTGTAATTGTCTTATTACTTGCCTAAAATATAAGATGGGCTGAAGTTAGAGATCAACATTGTTATTTCAGTAAGATCTTATAACAATTCTAATTGAAAAAGTTCAGGAAAAGTAGTGGTTGGGCACTGGCCAGTTCAAGAATCAGTTCCCAGAATTAAAAAGGACATGTATCAAAAATATTTAACTGCACATTAAGTTGTGATTTCATATTTGTTTCTTTCATAACATTATAACAAAGGCTTTATCTTGATAAAATATTTCTCAAATTTATTTTAGAAAATGGTTTTATGGACTTTTAACTATTTATTTTCTCTCTCTCTCTCTCTCTCTCTCTCACACACACACACACACACACACACACACACACACACATATCATATGCATCTATTTTATCAAGAAGTATCTCCCTTTTCCCCTATACCCAATTTTGAGGATAGTCTCTAGCATTACAACAGAACATGAATAGGATGTCCCCTCCCAACTGTCCCCACTTTCTGTGGAATCCGCAGAATCCTCCCACTCACCTCCATTTGCCAGGTCCTAGATGTGATCTAGTCCTCAACTTGGGCAGATACACCCTCCTTATCCACAGAAGGTCATATCAACACCTTGCTAAACTGAACAAATGATTTTCTAGAGACGTTCCTGATAAAGAGTTTTGATCCCACATTATGGTACAACAGATTTTAATTATACTAGTGTATTATAGATAATACATTGCATATGTTCACTAATATAAACAAGCCATTTTAAAAATCTGATTTTGTGTACTATATGGGTATTTAGTCTATTTATAACAAGTTGTCTCAAAATAATAGGAAATAGCAACAACGAGCAGAAACTACCCTGTTTTTGTGATACAAAAGTGTGCAGAATTTCTCACAGCTGGGAAGAAAAAAATATAAGCTGAAGACTAATTGCTTAGTCAGAAGAATCTGATCATGATTGTTGTCATCAAGAAAGCAGTTAAGTCAGTTCTTTTTCTTCTTACTATAGACAATGTATTGGTATTGGTATAGAACATAGTATTCAGAGTTACTTATTTGGTTTTGAATGGTACCTGATGCTGTAAAGATTTACTAAGTCTGTGTCTCACTGACTCCAGAAGGACTTTAGGACTTTCCAGACAAACCCATTCTCATAGAAACACTCTGCTAATGGACTTGTTAAGGATTTTAAGTTATAACATACTTCAGTATTATGTAGTTTGTTAATTTAATTTTCATTAAAACATGGCTCCAGGCTTGAGAGATGGCTCAGTATTTGTATTTCATTTATAACATAGAACCCTAGTTCCTAGCATCCACATCAAATCATTTATCTCATAACTACTTGTAATTGCATATCTGTCCTCCACAGACATCTGTATTTCTGTATGCATATACACATTAACACACATGTAAATATAATCGAAAACCAACAAAATAGAAAATAGAAAATCAATAAAAAAGATAAACCCCTAGGCAGACTAACTACAGGACACAGAGACAGTATCCTGATTAACAAAAATCAGAAATGAAAAGGAAGACAAAACAACGTAAACTGAGTAAATCAAAATATCATCACATCCTACTACAAAAGTCCATATTCAACAAAACTGGAAAACCTGGATGAAATGGACAATATTCTGGACAGATACAAGGTACCAAAGTTATACCAGGGTCAGATTAATGATTTGAACAGTCCCATATCTCCTAAAGAAATAGAAACCGCCATCAACAGTCTCCCAACCAAAAAACAGCCCAAGACCAGAGGGGTTTATTACAGAGTTCTATCAGATCATCAAAAAAGACCTAATACCAAACTCCTCAAACTATTCCACAAAACAGAAACAAAAGGTACTCTACGCAATTCAATCTATGATGCCACAATTATTCTGATACCTAAACCACACATAGACCCAACAAAGAAAGAGAACTTCAGACCAGTTTCCCTTATGAATATCAGTAAAAATACTCAATAAAATTCTTGGAAAGTGAATCCAAGAACACATCAAAATGACCATCTATAATGATCAAGTAGACTTCATCCCAGGGATGCAGGGATGTTTCAACATACAGAAATCCATCAACTTAATCCACTATATAAAAAACTCAAAGACAAAAAAACGACATGATCATCTCATTAGATATTGAGAAAGCATTCAACAAAGTCCAACACACTTTCATGATAAAAGTCTTGGAAAGATCAGGAATTCAAGGCCCATACCTAAACATAATAAAAGCAATATACAGCAAACCAGTAGCCAACATCAACTAAATGGAGAGAAACTGGAATCAATCCCACTAAAATCAGGGACTAAACAAGGTTGCCCACTCTCTCCCTACCTATTCAATATAGTACTTGAAATCCTAGCCAGAGCAATTAGACAACAAAAGGAGATCAAATTAATACAAATTGGAAAGGAAGAAGTCAAAATATCACTATTTGCAGATGATATGATAATATATATAAGTGACCCCACATATTCCACCAGATCTACTAAACCTAATAAACAACTTCAGTGCAGTAGCTGGATATAAAATTTAACAGAAACAAATAAGTAGCCTTTCTATTTTACAAAGGATAAATAGGCTGAAAGAGAAATTAGGAAATACCACCCTTCAAAATAGTAACAAATAATATAAAATACCTTGGTGTGACTCCAACTAAGGAGTTGAAAGATCTATAAGATAAGAACTCTGAAGAAAGTAATCAATGAAGGTCTCAGAAGATGGAAAGATCTCCCATGCTCATGGATTGCAGGATTAATATAGTCAAAATGGCAATCTTGCCAAAAGAATTCAGTGCAATCCCCATCAAAATTCCAACTCAATTCTTCACTGATTTAGAAAGGGCAATTTGCAAATTCATCTGGAATAACAAAAAAACCTAGGATAGCAAAAACTATTCTCAACAATAAAAGAACTTCTGGTGGAATCACCATCCTTGACCTCAAGCTGTACTACAGAGCAGTTGTGATAAAAACTGNATGGTACTGATACAGTGACAGACAGGTAGATCAATGGAACAGAATTGAAGTCCCAGAAATGAATCCACACACCTATGGTCACTTAACCTTTGACAAAGGAGCTAAAACCATAAAGTTGTAAGAAGACAGCATCTTCAACAAAATGTGCTGTCTCAACTGGCATTTAGCAAGTAGAAGAATGCTAGTTGATCTATCCTTATCTCCTTGTACAAAACTCAAGTCTAAGTGGATCAAAGAACTCCACATAACACCAGAGACATTGAAAGTTATAGAGGAGAAAGTGGGGAAAGCCTCGAAGATGTGGGCACAGGGGAAAGATTCCTGAACAGAACACAAATGGCTGGTGCTGTAAGATCAAAAATCGATAAATAGGACCTCAGAATTGCAAAGCAATTGTAAGACAAAGGACACTGTCAATAAGACCAAAAGGCAACCAAGAGATTGGGAAAAGATCTTTACCAATCCTAAATCTGNTAGGGGGCTAATATTCAATATATATATATATATATATATATATATATATATATATATATCAAGAAGTTGGACTCCAGAGAATCATATAACCCTATTAAAAATGGGGTACAGAGCTAAACAAAGAATTCTCAACTAAGGAATACAGAATGGCTGAGAAGCACCTAAAAATTTTTTTTCAACATCCTTAATTATCAGGGAAATGTAAATCAAAACAACCCTGAGATTCCACCTCACACCAGTCAGAATGGCTAAGATCAAAAAATCAGGTGACAGAAGTTGCTGATGAGGATGTGGAGGAAAGGCAACACTCCTCTATTGCTGGTGGGACTACAAGATGGTATAACTACTCTGGAAAAGAGTTTGGTGTTTCCTCAGAAAATAGGACATAGTTCTACTAGAAGATAGGGCAATACCACTCCTGGGCATATTCCCAGAAAATTCTCCAGCATGTAATAAGGACACATGCTCCACTATGTTCATAGCTGTCTTATTTATAATAGTCAGAAGCTGTAAAGAACACAGATGTCCCTCAACAGAGGAACTGATAGTGCTAAAAAATATGAATATATGAAATTCTTAGACAAATGGATGGATCTGTAAGATATCATATTGAGTGAGGTAACCCAATCACAAAAGAACACACATGATATGCACTAACTGATAAGTGGATTTTAGCCCAGAAGCTCAGAATCCTTTTTAGAAGGGGGGATGCAAAATACCCATAGAAGAAGTTATAGAGACAAAGTTCGGAGCAGAGACTTTGAAGGAAAGACCATCCAGTGACTGCCGTACTTGGGGATCCATCCCATAAACAACCACCAAACCCAGACACTATGGCAGATGCCAACAAGAGCCTGCTGACAGGACCCTGATATAGCTGTCTCCTGAGGGGCTTTGTCAGTGCCTGGCAAATACAGAAGTGGATGTTCACAGTTATCCATTGGATGGAGCACAAGGTCCCCAATGAAGGAGCTAGAGAAAGTACCCAGGGAGCTGAAGGTGACTGAAGCCCTGTAGAAGGAACAATAATATGAACTAACCAGTATCCCCAGAGCTCCTTGAAACTATACCACCAATCAAAGAAAACACATGGTGGAACTTGTGGCTCTAGCTGTATATGTAACAGAGGAAGACAGGTCCTAGGTCCTATGAAGGCTTGATGCCCCAGTATAGGGGAATGCCAGGACCAGGAATGGGAGTGGGTGGGTTGGGAAGCAGTGGGAGTGGGGAGGGGATAGGAAATTTTCGGAGGGGAACTAGGGAAGGCTATAACATTTGAAATGCAAATAAAGAAATTATCTAATGAAAATTTTTAATAAATCCTTTTAACTAAATCTTTAAAAATATTGCTCCTATATTTCAGTAGTCCAATCAAAGAGAATTCAAAACAATGCATCCTAATATCTTTGATTTCTCCTAACCAACTAGCTTGAGATTCAGTTTGTTCTGAGTATTTTTGTAGGAAAATTTATACATTTTAATTTATTGATTTTACATTAGATTGGTGAGTATGTCACTAGGTAATATGAACATCACTGATAAACTTGTTCATTTATAATGTATTGTATTATACATTAAATTATTTTTATAAATTAGTAATAAATCTAAATACAACATGATCACAAAAATATTCAATATTCACATCAAGATATATTATTACAATAGATAATGTAGGACATTGAAAATTATTGTTTTTCATTCTTTAACAGTTATATAGACTGAATATAGCTTATATAATCAGTCCTTATGATAGTTTGTCATTCTTAATTATGAAAATTGTATGTAAGAATTATTAGTAAGTTATTTTGGTATGAACTTAAATGAAGTATTAATATGCAATGGTCAAGGTAGATTGTGGAGGAAAAATGTATAATCAGTGAATTCATATGCATATAATACAAATGATAATCAAGTAATACTTATCTTCTTTGTGTATGACAGTATGTATATATGAATGTATATACATATGTGTATATATATATATTTACATTTTTATGAAAGCAGATTGAACATGATTACACATTTCAATTGCCAAATCACCTATAATTTAATCACTGCAATGTTAGTTAAGTTGATTCTCCAGGCATACTTTATAATGTAGATGATTTAGGATGACCACAAGAATGGAATACTACCATCAGTGTTTTACTTGATAGGTCTGTATGTGAAACCATGCTCACAGAGAAGGTCAGTATGTGATTTTCTCCATTTGTGTTTAAAATATTTATTTAATTATTCAGATACTTTAAATTGTAAAAATTTAGTGCAATGTATTTTGAACATAATTTTTTTTCTCCCAAGACTCCTCCCATATCTGTTCTTCTCTGTTCCTCCCCTGTTTAATGCTCTTTTCTTCTCATATAAAAACCAAAACCAAAACAAAACATGAAAAATCCAAAGATCCCCAATCAACAAACCAACCAACTAAACAAAAAACAATCTGGGAAAAAATGGAGTCCACCTGTGTAGACCAACTACTCTCCTGAATCTGAAGACAACCCTGGAGTGTGGTTGATGATTCTAATGTTACTACATTGAAGAGGTCTGAATATCTGTCTTCCAGAAACCATGAATTGCAGACAAGTCATGTTTAAATATGAGAATTGTTCACACTTGCTTCCAATGTCCTAGTATTTTGTCTCATTTGAGCTTTTGCACAGCTAGATAGGGTAGATAGGTATTGTCTACCACATAATAGCGTAGCTTCATATAAACTTTTATGTATGTTTTTATAATTGGAAACTTCATGTGTTTCTTATTTGGTAACTTGTTGTTATTTATCCATCCCTAAATTCCATCTTCTATCCATTTTCCCATGCAGCCCATTTTACCTTTTAAATCTACTTTTATTTATACCCTTAATAACATGATATTTATTTCTACTTATATAAAAGTTTCCTTTTTATTCACTGGTTCCTTAGTAGCTACCAAACCTCTGTGAACATACTAAATGAAACTAACCCATATGAAAATTAATAACTAACATCCACATATAACAGGAATCATAACATGTTCATCTTTCTAGGTCTTACAAACCTCACTCAAGATAATGTTCCCAGCTCCATTGTTTTACATGCAAGTTTCATGTTTCTAAAAGATAAAAAAGGTCTATTGTGTAATTGTACAATATTTTCATCAACTGTTCTTCAGTTGATAGACATCTATGCTGTTCCCGACCTCTGTTTTTGTTTTATTTTTCTTTAATTTTTGCATGCATATGGATTTTCTTTTTTTCTCTTTTTTCTTTCATTCTTACTTAAAGAAAGACTCTTTCTTTCTATCTTTTTCCTTTCCTTCTTTCCTTCCTTTGTTCTTTCTCTCCCTCTCTTCCTCCATCTTTCTTTCTCTCTTTCTTTCTTTCTTTCTTTCTTTCTTTCTTTCTTTCTTTCTTTCTTTCTTTCCCTTTCTTTTGACTTTCCTTCCTTCCTTCCCTCCTTCCTTCCTTCCTTCCTTCCTTCCTTCCTCCCTCCCTCCCTCCCTCTCTGTCGCTTTCTTTCTTTCTTTCTTTCTTTCTTTCTTTCTTTCTTTCTTTCTTTCTTTCTTTCCTTTCTTTCCTTCTTTCTTTCCCGAAATACTGCACTTCTCCTGATCTCCCTCTCACAGAGTCACTTACCCTTCTTCTCTGAGAGGGTGCCCCCTACTTCTCAATTGGTGTATACTCTTTGATTTGTGGTTCGATCTCTGAGAGCTTCCTGGGCTCCAGGTTTTTGACACTGTTGGTCTTCCTATGGAGTTTCTATTCACTTTAGGGTCTAAGATCCTTTGCCCAATTCTTCCACAAGATTCCCAGACCTCTCTCCAATGTTTGGCTGTGGGTCTCTGCATCAGTTTCTGTCAGCTGTTGGGTATAGCCTCTTAGAGGACAGTTATGCTAGGCTCCTATATGCAACCTTAATAGAGTTTCATTGATAGAATCAGTAATTGGTGCTTGCCAATGTGATATGTCTCAAGTTGGGATGGTAATTGGTTGGCCATCCTTTCATGTCTGCTCCATCTTTGTCCCTGCATTTCTTTTAAACAGGACTGATTTGGGATCAAATGTTTTGTTGGTGGGTTGGTGTCCTTATCCCTACTTCTGGATCTTAATGAAGCTAAAATGATTGAATGCAGCAAAAGATACTATCATTTCAGCTAAGACACAGACTCTAGAATGGGTATAACCTATACTAAATATATATTTGGGAGTTGCTTAATATTTAGCTTATAAAGTAACTAAAAAAACAGAATAACCAGGAAACAAACAATCTAATTAAAAAATGGGATATAATAATAAACAGATATTTTTCACAAGATGAAGCCCAAGTGGTTAAAAAAACAAAATATATTCATCACTCTTAACTATTAGGGAATACAAATTAAAATCACTTTGATATTTCACCATATTCCCTTCAACATAGACATGATCTAATACAACAAATAACAGCAGATGCTGAAGAACATGAAGGGAAAGTGGAATACCAATTTAATAAGGTTTCTCAAATAGCTGAGAATTGAGCTACAAGATTCAGCTATACCACTTTCAGACATATACACAAGGACTTTATATTTTAATATCGAAGCCCTTGACCATCATCTTCACTATGATTTTATTTTGCATAATAGCTTGAGTTTCTGCAGGCTTAGATTTCTCATAGCCTACTTTATTTAGGGTTTGTAAATGCTTCAACATCCCTTCTAGCCCACAGACCAGAGGTAGGGGTGAAATAAGGTTAATAGGAAAATGGTGTTGTGGACCTCTTTAGAAGTAATTCTTTAGGAAGATTCTACACTTCATTGTCTGGATCCCAGTCCAGTCTTATAACAAATTACAAACACGAGTCAGTCACCCAGGGCAGGATTCTGCAAAATCAGCAAGGCTCTACCAAATCAACAAGAATGATATGAGAAGTTTGTTGGTGTGCTTCTCTCTATGAAGTGAAGACAAGGGAAGAAGTGAAACTAAAAAAGTATTGCACAGCTGGAGAAGAACAACAAAGCACTGCACTGCTCATGAGGACCAGCAAAGACCAGCCCAGCTTTGAGTGGCATAGCAATACATGAGCGTTCTCTCCCTGTTTATGGGGTCCCATTTATATACTCTTTCCAAACATTATGTGCCCTCTTAAGCATACACTCCAGCAAAATATCACATGCCCTCTCACATGTCTGCTTCAACAACATATTTTCTCACAGTACAGCTTCCAGAAAAACATCACATGGCACTGTGGAGTTTCCATGGAAACCTGAAATTTCCACTTTAAGTTTCTGTATTTTATATAAACCCAGTCCCTGGAATTCGAATTATATTTCCAAAAGAAAATGGGAAGCACACTTGATTTGCTTATATTACTATTTATTTATAGAAAAACACCATCATATGTGCCTGGTTTATATGTGATTAAAAAGTAGCAATGCATACCATTTCTGTGTCTAAGATCAAGGTATATATTTTATTCTGTCAAACTGTAGGGTTTCCAGAATGATTTTTCTAAGCAAGATTGCCACAGCTTTCTTCATTCAGAAAATATCACAACTTAATAGAATTATCCCAGGAAATGGTTCACACAGGAAAAAATTTCCCATGAGGAGGAAAAGTGAAAATTATAATTAAGAAAATAATTCAAAACAAATATATTTAGAGGTAAGAAAAATTATGTACTGAGGTATTTTTAACACAGGTTAGTCTATTCTCTTGAGAAGGCTGACCTGTGCCTTGGGTGTACGATCCTTTTATGCCACATTGTTTTTTGTTTTTGTTTTTGCCCCTTAGTCCATAAGGTTAAATATGTGGTAAAATCTTTCTTAAGAAACTCCAATATTAATGTCAACTCCTCCACTCTAAATATTCAGGAGTGTTCTTTTTGCATGTCAAATACAATGTAGCCTAATCCTTTGGAAGACACTTGAAAGTGAGAAACAAGGTTAGCTATGTGAAACATCACTTCCCTAAACCTCCTATTGCCTTGGATCAGACACGAATTTACTTTTTTTCCTTTCAAATCATGCAAATAAAATTGGGGTCCCACTGTGTTTGCCAGGAAAAAGCTCAATGTCAGAATGTGAAACAAGGCTTAAAAACTTCAGTTGAAATGTTTTTATTTTCTAACCGCTCCGGTTGTTCACGCTGCCCTGTTTCTCATTGCATTGGTCTCAGAGGAAGCAAGAAATGCTGCTGAACGTTTTTTTCCCCCGCAGTGGGGATGAGTGTATTGAGCGTATGAAGTGTGCTGAATGATTTTATTTTTTTCTGCAGTGGGGATGAGTGTATTGAATGTACGAAGTGCTGACCAGTGTGCTTGGAGGACAGTAAATCTGCACTTAAAAATAACCCTGGAAAATGATAAAAGAAAGAAAGTGCTGAGTAAAGGATATCAAGAGCTTGGTATGCATGGTACCCAGAGATGTTGAAAGTCCTGCATCCAAGCACAGGCTAAGCTAGGTTGTGCAAAGTGGTGATAATATGGCAACTAGACACTGTGACTCAGCCATGACATCTGTTTAAAATAAATAGTGGTTATCATGATATCCTATATCACAAAATATAAATGCAATCAATTTTCATATATAAAGATATGTTTTATTGGAAATTATATTGATCTGTATACTTATGTATATGTATTTATGTACAAATGAAACAAAAACTAATTGAACTTCAGCAGTTAGCTTTTCCTTCTGGCACAAACTTCCACTTAGCAAAAGAACAACTAATTTTTTTCCAACTTTTTTTTATTAGATATTTTCTTTATTTACATTTCAAATGCTATCCCGAAAGTTTCCTATACTCTTCCCCTGCCCTGTTCCCCTACCCACCTACTCCCTCTTCTTGGCCCTGGCATTCCCCTGTATTGGGGCATATAAAGTTTGCAAGACCTAAGTGCCTCTCTTCTCAATGATGACTGAATAGGCCATCTTCTGCTACATATGCATCTACAGACATGAGCTCTGGGGGTACTGGTTAGTACATATTGAAGGATTCCCACTCAGAACCACTTTATCCCATTCCTCCTTTTCCTGCTTCGATGAAGGTGCTCCGTTCACTTTTCCTCCAACCTACTCACTCCCACCTTACTGCCCTGGCATTCCCCTCCACTAGGGAATCGAGCCTTCACAGGACCAAGGGCCTATCCTCCTATTGATGCCATCCAATGCCATTCTCTGCTACATATGTGAATGGAGCCATGGGTCCATCTTTGGTTGGTGGTTTATTCCCTGGGAGTTCTGGGGGGCAGGTTGGTTGATGTTGTTCTTTCTATGGTGTTGCACACCCCTTCCGCTCTTTCATCCTTCCCCTAACTCCTCCATTGGGGTCCTGATGTTCAGTCCAATGGTTGGCTGTGCGTATCTGCCTCTGTATTTGTCAGGCTTTGGCTGAGCCTCTCAGGAGACAGTTATACCAAGCTCACAGATACAATTTACAATTTACAGAGCATAAGAAGTTCAAGAAGAAGGAAAACCAGAATCTGGATTCTTCAGCCCTTCTTAGAAGGGGGAACACAATACTCCACAGAAGGTAGATGGTGGGAGAGACTTCGGAGGAAGAGACCTTGTTCTAATTATTTCAGATTCAGAGAATATTTTAAAAACTAAGTGAATTGATGAGTGAAATTTCCACTTTATAAAATAATATGGAATAGATTTAAAAGTATTCTTAAATTCAAATATTCTCATNCATAANTCTTCAAGAAGATAATGAATCTAGGAAATAATCATGCATATGTAAAATGTATTGTTATATACTTGATAGCTAACCTTTTATTGAAGGGAATGAATAGCTAAAGCAAGAATCCTCTGAGTGATCATTTAATACTATGAATGCTGGATGTTGTATACCAGTAGATAAGATACAAAGCCAGGAATAGAAATAGAATCCGAACCTAACAGAAACCCATCTCTGAAACTAATAACTAATTTTTGGATATTCCCTGAATCAAAGGGAAACACACACACACACACACACACACCAACAAATACTTAAAGTAGACTCAAAGCACTTTATAAAGCACAATCAAACTATAAAGAATAAATGAATGCATTTCTTATGTAAATTATGAAAAGAAAAAATAATATTTACAGATGAATTAGAATTAAGAAATATATGAAATAAAATCTAGGCCTGGACATGGTTTTGAAATTTCTCTAAATAAGATAAATAATATTTTTTAAAAGATTTATTTTATTTATATGAGTCTTCAGACACACCAAAAGAGGGCGTTGGATCCCATTTCAGATAGTTGTGAGCCACCACATGGTTGCTGGGATTTGAACTCAGAACATCTGGAAGAGCAATTGGTGCTCTTAACCGCTGAGCCATCTCTCTAGCCCCATAAATAATATTTTTTAAAGCTTAAAGTTTATTAATATGATAATTAGACTCTCTGAAGACTATTATCATTTTATGAAAGTTTAGTATATATTATTTCTGTATTTATTTGAAATAGGTAAATATCATATTTGAAAATCTTTTGTTGTATTAATCTTTATAAATATATATGTCAAAAAGGAAAAAATTTGAACATTAAAATTTTCTATGTGAAGATCCATGCTAGGCTCCTGTCTGCAAACACAGCATATCTGGGATAGGGTTGATACCCAAGGAAGGGGATACCCAGGTGAGGTTGGGGGAGAAAAACCCTCATAGAGGTAAAATGGAGAGGGGATGGGTTAAAGAACTCTGAGAGTGGGGACCAGGAAAGGGGCAGAGTAAAAGAACATTTTGTTGCCAAGCAAAACAAACAAACAAATACAAAAATAAAATAAATAAAATAAAAAGGAAAAGGAAACAAACAAAAAGCCCTACCCATGCAACTAGATGAAAAAATGAATTTTATCTGTTTGATTTCATACTATTTTATTTTTATGCAGCAAATCTTTTGTTGTTCAATTTAAAGTTTTATCACTGCTTTAGTGAGTATGATCAGATGGTTTCTAATCTATCAATTTTCATTATTCTCACATTCTAGTTTGATAATGTGAATCTTTTTCAACTTGCACATTTTTCATGGAATTCTGCTGCAAAATTCATATAAGCTCAGGCTTAATATATATGAACCCAAGTGTTGACACTGGGTTTGGAAAAAAAGAGCATCCATTAGGAGTTAATTAAAAGCACCCAAATATCTCTTTTCTACATGATGTGTATTCATCCAGTTTGGGGATACAGAAGTTTCTAGTACAAAGCAATTACCTATTGTGCCTTTTAAGCCTTTTAAAAAAGTAATTCTTAACTCTGACCATTTGTAATGTAAAGGGCCATGATTTGTCTAAGAATGATACCCCAGACTCAAATAGTATGTAAATGCAAAGAGCATTTTATTCCTCAGTGCAGAAGTCCAGCATACTGGGGTCTCCCCATTACCTAGATAGAGACAACCATGGGAGCCTGCAGGCCTGATTAAAAGCAGATTAAGGGGTTTTGGGATAAATGACCTATGTCTTATGTCTTGCTCCATCAGTAAGGATATTCCGTTACTGGAGTGTGGGGCCTGGAAACTAAGTTGCTGAGGAAGTGGCTAAGGAAGTTTGGAAAGTTGCTGACCCATTGTCCTTGGCTCAGGCCAGGTAGTAGGGCAGCTTTTGACTAGATGCTTGAAGCCTTTTGTTTGTTGGTTGGTTCGTTTGTCTGATTAGTTTTTTTCTACGAACTAACTTGCCTGGGCTTGCTTAGACTTGCCCAGTTCTAATTATTTCAGATTCATAGAATATTTTAAAAACTAAGTGTCTTGATGAGTGAAATTTCTACTTTATAAAATAATATGGAATAGATTTAAAAGTATTCTTAAATTCAAATATTCTCATGCATAAGTCTTCAAGAAGATAATGAATCTAGGAAATAATCATGCATATGTAAAATGTATTATTATATACTTGATAGATAACTTTTTATTGAAGGGAATGAATAGCTAAAGCAAGAATCCTCTGAGTGATCAACTAATAGTATGAATGCTGGATGTTGTATACCAGTTCCCTTTCTCTTCCCTTTTTAGTTACCTTATTATATACCTTATTTCCTTCAAATTCTTCAATCTTTTATTTAAGAACATTATTACTATATCTTGATATTTTTCCAATTCTATTTGTTATGAGGCATTTGGTTTCACCATTCTAACCTTGTCTTCATAAGATGTCTTCTTATGCCCAGTAGATGGTTCCTAACAACTCTATGATAACAGTAATATCTCAAAATCAATGTTTTTCTTTCATTAATTTATCTATTCCTGATCAATTGCAGCCCCAATCTTTCTACTACTCTTAGTCCCACCCTTACAAACTCCTCTCCCTATTAACCCCTCCCCTATTCTTCAGTGAAGGAGATCTCCTTGGGTACCTCCTGGAACATCCAGTCCTAGCAGGACTAAGATATTCTCTCCCTCTGAGACCTAAAGTGGCACTCCGGGAAGAAGATCCAGTTGCAGGAAAATGAATCAGAGACAGCCCCTGTTCCAAATGCAGAGGCCACATGAAGACATCAGCTACAAATGTATAGGGGTACAGGTCTAGCTCCTATGTGTTCTTCTGTTGGTGGTTCAGTCTCTGTGAGCCCCATGAGACCAGATTGGTTAGGGCTTTCTGTGTTCTTAAATCTGACAGCCTGCTCAAATCCATCTACCACTCTTCCATAAGACTCCCCAAGCTCTGCTGATGTTTGGTTTTAGGTCTGCATCTGTTTCCATCCACGGATGGATGTAGCCTCTCAGCAGACATTTCTTGTCTATAAGCATAGCAGAATACCATTAATAATGTTAGGAGTTGGCTACCTCACATGAAATGGGTCTCAAGTTGAGGCTGTTATTGACTGGCTTGTCCCTCAATTTCTGTTCCATCTTTTAATGGATCATCCACCCTATGGCTAACTAAAAATTTCTATTGGATCATCTGCAGATACTGGCAACAAGAGTATTCAACTTTTCCCATTCTGTTTGTTTTTACACCAGGCAGATTGTAGAGTCTTGACTTGGAACATCTCACATAGACACTGATATCAACATGTACCTTGAATTTCAAACTTGAATAAGTGCCCTTAAACAATGATTGAGGAAAGCTAATAATGATCAGCACAACACACTAAACATAAGAACATTCTCTCTAAAATCTTTCATTCTGCTTGTACTAAAATATTAGTATTTTACTGTGTTTTCATCCCTATTTTTTTCTGATTACGTTTATTTTATGAAACTCACCAAAGTATTTTCATAATATTATAAGTGTATTCATTTTTCATTAGATAATTCTGTCCTTTTATAGTTTACAATTATTATATAAGAATATTCTATATGTCAAGGAATTGCTTGCTTAAAATGTTCAAATACATAAATAACAGTCAGCAACTGCAGGATAAATTTGAATCAATTATCTTTCTATGGTTTTTGTTGAATGTTAATTTAATTGTGGGGGACAAGATATTTTTAAAATATCCTATGTATCTTATAAGATCCTGCACAGCAAAGAGTTTGGTGAATACATGTGCTTATATAATTACTGCATGACAGCTTTTGTTCATTAAATCCTCTCATGCTCTTTGAATAGTGTCCTGTTTCTTCTGACAGAGTGGATGTTTTATATCAGTTTCAGAGTCTTCTTGTGGGGTGTTTTATAAGTCTCAGTTCCTTGGATACAGTTTGATGTAGCAGACATTTCTGTACTCTGCTACAATGTAGATATATAACTTCATCCTAATAACATCTTCCAAGTCTACTGATTTTTTTTACAGTCTCAATGTTCCTAAAATATATTTTCTAGTGTAACAAAACTAATTAGGTCATCTCAAAGCCTAGAAAGCAAGCTAACAAGTAAAAAGATGAATATACTTATGTATAAACTAAGAAAGAAGACAAATTATATAGTTAAGGCCAGAGCCAGAAGATAAAACTACCTCAATATTTCAAATAATGGTTTCAGTCTGAGCCTGTTCTCACTATGAATAAATTGCCATCCACAGTCTAGAGGGCACAGACAGGTATTCCTCTTACCTGTTGGAAGTTTTCCAGGTATAATGTTCGCTTCATGCCTGGGCTGAGGCTCCTAAGCAGCTGCAAGTCAGCTTGCAGGGACTGCCTCAGTTTCAGAAATGAGCTCCTGTAATGTCAACATCAGGGAGTCAGCACAGAGACAGGGGTGGACACAGGATATTCAAAATAAGAGACAGTGCAACAATTAGCTATTTTATTATTAAAACAAATTCTAAATTGTGAGAACTAGAACATGTCTAGGTGAACTAAAACTTAATAATATCTGAATTTCCAGTGTTAACAAATGAGTTTTATTTTCTGTATCTAGAACATTAGCTTTGACACTATCCAGTTTTGTGGCTTCCCTTTTCTCTGTCCTCTGAATCAGACTGCCTCTCAGAATTGTCACTTGGAATGGGAGAACGGTTCTGGCTTTATCATTTTTGTTTAGTCATTCCCAGTCATAATCTTGCCTCTCTATGAGGACAGGTAGGGGGGATGTCTCTCAAGAGAATTGGCATTCGCACCAGAGTAAAGGGTCTTTAGAAGCAATGATTATACAAGCAGAAATGCCTTTTGTATTTGGTGAAGTTGGAAATTGTCACACCTAATAGTGAAACCTATCTTGGATTACTAGGCTGACTTTGGAAGGACTATAGAGATTCTTCATATAAAATATGCTGTTTTCCTTGCCTGATGCCTTGGGGTTGAAAAATCATGGTTGAGGGAAAGAAATCCTCGTTTAGAATAATCTGAAACAAATGCTTATCCTCCATCACCAATGTTTCTTTGTTATGTCTTGCTTTCCTGTTTTGAATTGACTGGTGAACTTGATATAAACTATTTTTAAAAATGTTAATTTTAATCATTATATTTTTTCCCATCTCTGTTTTCTTCTGCCTGTTGAAAAAAAAAAAAAAACAAAAACAAAAAGCATGCAAGAGAGAAAAGGCATGAGCTCTTTCTTACAATTGATTTCTAATGAAAATGTTGTGATTTAGTGAACTATCAAATATTTCATTTTGTTCCTGAACTCAGCTAGCTCTAAATTAAGTGAGGCCATGATAGAGATATTTGCATTTGGCTGTATTCCTTGGCATGGTTTTTCCTGCCCCTAGGGGAACAGATAAGTTGTCTGTTCACACAGATTCAGCACACAATGTCTGCACAGATTCAGAGGAAGCAGTGGGCAGTTGTCTCTAGTCCTGACCAGATCTGGGCATGTGGTGTCAATTTCTTGATTCAGATGGGCTTCCTGCCTGTGCATTTCCTTGCTTTCCCATTTGCCTTACAGCTTCCCCACTGATTCATGCTTCTGTTTCCATCAAAAACGTCTCTCTCTACTTTGGGAGGAATGGTGTTTAAAATGCCCTTTACTCAAGTACAACGTAGGGATTCAGCCTTCCTTTCACTTAAACTTCCAGCTGCCCTTTTCAGTGAATGCTAATATTGTTCCTTAGAAAATGTTGGAGGCCGAAAGAAGCTGAGGAGAAGGGTAAGCCTGTAGGAGGACCAGCAGTCTCAATTAGGCTGGACCCCTGAGCTTTCTCAAACACTGGACCACCAAACAGACAGCATACACCAGCTAATATGAGGCCCCCAACACATGTACAGTAGAGGACTTCGGGGTCAGTGTTCATTCAGAGATGATGCACCTAACCCTCAAGAGACTGGAAGCCCCAGGGAGTTTAAAGGTCAGGTGGTATGGTGGGTGGGGGCATCCACGTGGAGACTGGGTGGGGTGAGGAGGAGGTGTAGGATATGTAGCAGACAGAGGGTGGATAGAGGGGTGGGGAATGGAATATGGAGTATTAAAAAATAAATTAAAAATTAAATTAGATTTAAAAAAATGTTTGGTGGCATTCTTAATCACTGATTTTTGCTTTACAGCAGTAGACAGACTTCCTACTCTTCTTTCTTTCTTTCTATGCTTTAGAGGTTGGTCTCCCCTAACTAAGATCCCAGATAGGAGGCAATGGATTAATATTTTGAAGAATTTGGCAGTGCATTTCACTGCATGAGAGCTGGGGCAAGGGCCCATACCATTCTTTAGAGAGAAGGCACAGGAGAAGACCATTTTAAGTCACTCCGATGTCTTACTCAAAGGCTCTGTAGCCAGCTGTGCCTTGATCCACTGGTGTCACGTTTTTACTGTGTGTACTATAGCTTTTTTTTTTTTTTTTTTTTTGGTCTTTGTCTTGTCTCTCTAACTTTACATGTATTTCTGCAGATGGAGTCACAGGCCCAGCATTCCATATGTCTTTACAGTATTAACTGAACCTGGAAACTTTTTTTCTTAGAGTCATCTAGATCTTCCTGGATTTTATCGTAGGCAGAAAGCAGAAAATAGCATATCTCCTAGGTGGACAGCTGACACTTCCTGTTTTCTGGGTCTTTTCCCAGCTTTGGAACTGAGCTAACTTTTGCTGCAACAACCATTTTGATTTCTAATCTTCTTTCTAAATTTCCTCTTGAAGGTGATATCAGGTTTAGGTATCACACGATCACAAAACTAATGTCAAAACTCAAGAATTTGTTCCATTTTATTCACAGTAAAAAAATTAAGCTCTGTAGTTCTATATGTTCTATGGTTACAAATAAAAGAAAACAGAACCTTCACCTCTTCCCTCTGAGGTCACATCATTAGAGAAAGAAATTCCAGAGTCATTAATTGTTATGACTGCTGCAATTTAACAAACAGTGGTACTGTGAATCCAGGGTCTGTTTTCTATTCATTCATGTAGAAACTCCCAGTTGAATGAGCTAAATATGCAGCATTATAAGAAGATGATATGGGGAATTATTAGAGAAGGATGATGAGAGAAAGACTGGAAAGGAGATCACTTCTGAAACAATGAAAAGTAAATGAAAAATGGCTTTCTTTCTGTGACACAAACAGTACATTTTCCTGTGCTCTGAGAGTAATGATATGGTGACATTTCTGAAAAATATTAAAAGCAGCTCTCTCTCTCTCTCTCTTTTTTCTTTATTCTAGCTATTCTTACTTTGGCTCCACGGAAAAATGATATGTTTTTCAAATTTCACTCTTTGGAAAATATAGAAATGGGTGAAATAAGAGATAAATATACTTGATCACAAACAGAATGGAATTATTTGTAGATGGAAGAAATTACCAATATAATATTTTAATAAAATTAAGATCTTGAAAATGAGAGAGCTATGGCCATTATATCCAAAGGAAGGATAGAATAAAACACTCAAAGATGAATCTGAATTTTGAAGTAATATATTCTTAAAGATTTGAAGACCCAGATTATATGATGTGATGGCAGACATGTGGAGATAATAATAGAATGCTTTTACATAGTGGAAAAGCAGTAAATAAAGAAGAAAAATATAGGATAAAAACTGTGGACCAAATTTGATAGAAAACTCAAGTCTAAATGAAGTTATTACCCCTTATTTTCCTATGCTAGGTGTCAATATTAAAAGACTGAATGCCTTAAAAATATATGGCGTCAGGAAAGACAAAATAAATGCAAAACATACTCAGCTTCTCCTGCTAGGTGATATTCTTGTCAGGATATCAGAATATAAAACAATTTACAATAATGATTGCATTCATTGAAAACATCAGGTTTATTCAGTGGATTTGACTGCTTCAAGTCACATTGAAGACAATCTTATGTCACCCCCTTTAAATTCTGAATTTGCATCATAATACCTCATTGCAATGTTTTAATGCTCTGGCATATATATATATATATATATATATATATATATATATATATATATATATATATACACACACACACACACACACACGTATACACAACGCTCAGCTACCACAAATGTGTGCGCGCGCACACACATACACATAGAGAGAGAGAATGTACGTATTCTTTATTCACAATCATGGAGATGCTCACAAAGCATTAGCTGAACTTGAATTTGATCCTCATGTGTTAAAATACCACTTTTCAATTGGCAGATAGAATACACAACTGGTAGTCCCCAACACAAACTCCAAAAGCAGAATCAGTTAGCTGTATTTCTGGTCGGGTTTGAAGGATGTAGATCTGAAAGATGTATCCGTAAAGCTGAAAGCTCACATGTTAGGAGAAGATCTTTTTGCCTCAGAGTCTAAAAGGGAAGAACTTGGTAAAAAGAAATGGTAAAGGGTTATATCCACTCATAGAACTCTACACAGTAATGTTGACTCTGTTAAGCATGGAAAAGATAAATGGGAAAAAAGGAAAATTTTAAAAGTAAAATTTTATGGTTTTATTTAGATAAAAACTAAACTTAATGAAATGGATAACAAGCAAATAATCAGATTCAAATTTTGCATGTGTGCCTTTTCTACTAACATGTTACTATTAGTTCAAAAATGGAAAAGTAGCTGGGCGTGGTGGCACAAGCCTTTAATCCCAGCACTCGGGAGGCAGAGTCAGGAGGATTTCTGAGTTCAAGGCCAGTCTGGTCTACAAAGTGAATTCCAGGACAGTCAGGGCTATACAGAGAAACCCTGTCTCGAAGAAAACAACAACAACAACAACACAAACAACAAAAACAAACAAACAAAAAACCAATATTTATATCCAATATTTATAAATATTCTTAGAATATTGTTGTTTAATGAATTGATCAAATTGCACTTTTCTGCCTGCTTTCTATTATTACTATTATTATTATTATTACTTTTATTTATTTACATTCCAAATGTTGCCCCCTTCCCTTTCTATCCTCTGCATCAACCTTCTTTCTTATGATTCCCAGGACTATTAGTCCAGCCTGACCCTGCTCACAGTGAGCTCCATCCCCACCATATTATGTACCAGTGAAGAATACCTCCTCCTCCTCCACCAGTTTGCCTACCAGCCAGTTTGTTGGAAGCCTTTACCAGTTAGCTCTCCTGAAATGTCTGTAGTGTGTGTCAAATTTGCATAAAATCAGCCTGGACAACTGACCCTTGGTCTGCTTAACCTACGAACATATAATTGTTAAGGTAACACATAACCTTTCCTTTGTATTTATACCCAAGAACTCATATTAACACCATATCATATTGTAAAACATTTCAGAATTTAATTTTTCTTGAAAATATTCATACCATATATTTTGATATTTTTCCTCACTCAATTTTTCTTGATCCTCAACACCTTCCTATTAACCTCCATTTTTGTTAAGATTTTATCTAACTCTCTTAAAATAACAAACAAAACAAACAAGAACAAAAATATACCTCAAAAAAATTTGCACAAACACTAAGACACTCAGTACAGCTAAAATAATATGTATATTAAAAGAACTTCTGGATATATTATTTGAGATTTCAAGTTTTCCTATAGAGCTATAGTAACAAGATCAGCATGGTAAAGGCATAAAAATAGACATGCTGACTAATGAAATTGAATACAAATCACAGAAATAAGAACATATACATTTGAACACCTAACATTTTAACAAAACCATTAAAAATACACATGGGAAATAAACATATAATCTCTAAGCCCCAGTGCTGGTCAAATTTGTTGGTTTCATATAGATGGTATTAAGTCAAAGCTAAACATAATAAGGACATAACACCAAATACCCTGACTCTGATAAACGAGGAAGTAGGAAATAGGTTTGAACTTAACAGACTTTCTGAACAGGCTATGTAGGATATATAAATCAGGATAGTATAGACACTATGGTCAACAATTAATAAATGGGTTATAAATTATTTTAATCTCTAAAACTTTTGTACAGCAAAGTACACAATCCTACAGGCAATGCAGAAGACATGCAAAAATATATTTACCAATTATATATTTGATGAAGGTTATTATCTAAAATATATTTTTAAAATGAACATTAAAACAACTAAAATTAGGGTACAAAGAGATTTCTAAAAATATTCAGAAGTTTATGAACCACAGTTCAAGGTAGATACTACATTCAAGAATAGTTGGCTAATACAAAATGAGTTCACTGGTAATATTGTGGACTTTTTGTCTCATTTTTCTCTATTAGGGATTTAAAAAATCTTATTAAATCTTATTAAGCTTATCTATTTTGATAAGATTTCAACTTTTTTATTATTATTTTCTTTATTTACATTTCAAATGCTATCCTGAAAGTTCCCAACTTTTAAAAGTCCACTTTTTAAAAATTCAAATCCTTTAAACGTTTAAATATTCCTTTAAAAGATTTCAACTGACCAGACACCCCAAAGCTCCCAGGGACTAATCCACCAACCAAAGAGTGTACAGGAGTTAGGCGTGGCTCCAGATGGGTGTGTTGTTGAGGACTGCCATATGTGGCATCACTGAGAGGGGAGCCCCTTCCTCTTGTGGACGCTTGATGGCCATGATAAGGGAACGCTAGGCCGCTTAGGCAGAAGTGGGTAGACAGGTTGGGGAGCACCCTCATAAAGGCAGAGGGGAAGGAGGAGGGGATAGGGGCCTTGTGGAAGGGAAACTAGTAAGAGGGATAGCATTTGAAATGTTAATAAATAAAATAACCAAGGGAAAATAAAAGATCCCCAGAGTCTCTTAAAACAGCTTCTCCCATGAAAACACTGAAAAAGTATAGAACCAAGAAACATTCTGAACTCTGGCTTCCTCCATGTCTAGGAAAGACCTTTTCGGTTAATCTGTTGCACATCTAGTTTCCTCAACAATGGTCTGAAGTGGTTTGCTGCCTTATAGGAGGAGGACCAACCATATGAACTAATCAGTACCCCCAGAGCTCCCTGGGATTAAATCACCAATCAAAGAAATCACATGGTGGGATTCCTGTCTCTAGCTGCATATGTTGCAGAGTATGGCCTAGTAAGCCATCAATGGGAGGAGAGGCCCTTGTTCTTGTGAAGATTCTATGCCCCAGTATAGGGGAATGCCAGGGGATAGGGGATTTTCAGATAAGAGTGTAAGAAAGGGGATACCATTTAAAATGTAAATAAAGAAAATATCTAATTAAAAAATGAATTAATTATGAAAATTAAAAGAATGTTCTGGAGCCTTGGCTTTGGGTAGCTCGGACTCCTCTGCAGGTTAGAAGGGAAGGCTTCATGTTCTTGCTAAATCAAAGAGCTTTGGCATCCTGTGGTTTTCTTACTTGTTCCAGTACCCACATCATTAATTTTTTTCCTGCACAGAGTAATTACTGTGAAGACTTTGACATCCTTTGGATTTCCCTTCCTGGTCACAGTGAAATATTCTACTGCCTTGTTGCTGAGAGGTAGCCTGTCAGCAGTGTCATTGACTCTTTTTTCAAAATGTATTTTAGCTGTGTTTTGATTCTAAGATTTTTATTTTTCTATAGTATTTAAATTTTTACTATAATATATGTAGGTGCATTACTCTTGTTAATCTTAATTTAGAAAAATGCTTTGTTTCTTAAAATATTCATACATCTCATTAAATATGCAAAAATTTTATCCAGGTTGATTTTTCTTTCTTTATATTTCTAATACTGCAAAAAGTAAAAAATGGAAATATTCAAGGAGTTCTAGTTAAATAACTTTTTTCTCTTCATTCAATCTAAAATTTTTCTCTTGGTTTGACTTACATCATTGGTCACAAAATAACATTATTTTCCATATGTGTCCTCTTTAAAAGTCCTTCTGCTTTGCACCATGCTTTAGAATGTTCTTGTCGCAATTAAATACATTAATTTTGTCCGTGACCTCTTCACTGATGTAAATGATGTCATGTTATTCATGCTAAGTAAATTTTTGTTCTGTTTTTTTTTTTCTTTAAATGAACATTGTTTTTTCTTCTATGTGGCATAGCCTATATGTTTTGTTCTTTTTGTTATAGAACTTCATGGAGGATATCTTCTTTATTGTGATTATACAGTCGTCTATTGACTGTCTTCAGCAATAACTAATACAAACAGGCTCTAATAAATATATGTATCATGGACTTCTGGGAATTTTATTAATAAGATGCACTAAGGGTGCTAGGTTGCTCTTTTTAATCTCATATGGAGCAGTGCATCCATGATCAGCATTAGCTGTTATATCTATGTACCCCACCCAAAATCTACAGCATCATCAGATTTATGAATGATTAGTAGGGAAAGTAGAAAGTGAGTTGACATTTCATTCTTTATATATAAGTAGTTAATTGGTAACATGTCACAGGAGTTGTTTCTGCCTTTGATATTTTATTTTCTAGTAATTTTTGCCTTTTGACAGGGTTGTATTTTAAATGTCATATATCAGATTGGATATATTTGACTTTGTGATAAAAGGAAAGCATATGTCAAATAATAGAATATATCTCCATGTTATAGACATTGGCAACTGATAAAGACCTGGGCAGTACAAAATATTGTCTGAAAAGCCTAAATGATCCCAGGTAAAATAAGAAATATAACTTTGTGTATGAGCTGTCTTGGCAGAGTGTTTATCCTAGGGCAGATCACTAACCCTGCCTATAGTGTATAAGGGTATATATGCGTATAAATGCAGTACTTGGAAGGTGGAGGCTGGACAAGTCAAACTTCAAGGTCATTTGGAGTTCAGGATAAAAAGAAAGTCAGCTTGTAAAGTAAATTAAAAATATAAAAACTTGTAAACCTGATACATGAATTAAAAGGTGTTCATGAGGAAAACTTAATAAGTGAATTGTTGTCATGTAAAGTAGGTCTAATGAATTAAACTTTTCAATCAACATTTCTATTGATGAAAGGCTACACATTTCTGCAGATCCAAACAGGCCTTTATTATTTGAATTTAAAAAATGAAAACAGAGATTTATTGTCTTTTCTGGAAAAAATCGTAAGTGTGTATTACTACATAGACTTGCAATTTTATTTTGCAGCATTATTTTAAGAAGGTAAAAGCCAATAGAAATCTCATATGGGAAAATTGATACTTACGTTTGGTAGTGTTCTGTTGCCAAGAATCTTCATGTAAGTGAGTTCTGAAACAAATACTGTTATAGTGTGATCTTTGTATTTGTAGATAGATTCAAGCTTTTCAGAGCCTTATGGCAGTGAATAAGTAACTGGCAAATGAGTAACATTAAATCGTCTTTGGGATTGATAGTTTATAAGCATGAAGTATTTTTACAGGAAATTATAGACTCTGCACTTGTGGAGAAACATAGCTGTTATTTCTGCATCTGTATGACCTAGCATTTCTTCACTCGCTCTGCAGTTCGGTAGCTTCCAGTGTCAAGATTCTGGTTGTGTGTGAAAATAAAGAGTGAAATGAAAATTTATAAGAATATAAGACACAATGCTCTAAAAGTATACTTTCTGATTCATATAGTAATAATGTTCAAGTATATACATTGAAAAGCCTATTCTGCAGTTCTGAGTGCATGTTGATTTGTCCCCAGATCATACTGTGAGAAAAATGTTAACACCATTTCTCATGAACCTGGACATTTGCCAAGCAAAACAAATGGACAAGCAACAGGAGGAAGCTGTCAACACAGAGTCCCAGCAGAGAGACTAATACCTTTGAGCCAAGGCCAGCTATACCACCATGAACACAGTTGGTATGGTGATGGATGTAGATGACACAAGAAGCCTGTGATTGATCTGTTGCAAAGGTCATTTGCATGTTCTGTATTTATTTAAACTATTTTAAAAAGGATAAATAATATTATTTAAATGTTATCTATATTATATCTGCACCCACCTGATTGAATTGAACAAATCATACTGACTAAACAAAAAGAGATGTAAGAGAGAATGCATTAATAACTAATAATATTTTACATTTATTTATAGTTTTACTACATACATAGTAACATACATACATAGTGAAAAGTGTATTGATCCACTTAGACTAAAAGGAGTAAATATGGATGACTTAAGTTGTAGGGAAAAATTGATAACTGAAGAAAAAGTTCACAGGTAGAGAACAAATCAGTAAAGTATCAAGAGAGTACAAATGATATTGATAAGTATCATCAATATTTGAACATTGCTCTAAGCAAAACTTGAACACTTTTCTCAAATTCTACTCAGGGTATATATTCTACTGGTATATTGAAACATCATTATACTATGCCTTTATAAAATGTACAAAAACACATTTATATTTTTGTGTATGTTTAAAAAAATATTTTTAGTTATTCTGCTCATAGAAGAACCCTAGCTCCTAAAATTTTAGTTTACCGATGTGAAAATGTAGAAAAAATATGTGTTCTTTGTCATTCAACCTTTGAAACCTTAAACTGGTGATACAAAGAAATAAAGAAACAGAAAAACTGCATCCAACAGTGATGTAAAAGTAGTTTGACCTCTTCCTCTCAATTTTGCCCCATCTTCCATTCCCTCCCCTCCCATTTCTTCCTAACACCTTGCCCTAATTATTTTTCTTTTTTTCTGCCTCTTTTCTTTTCCCCCTTTCTTCCCAGATACATCTCTTTCCATGGCTATTATCTAAATCCCACCGTCAGAGGAGAAGAACAAAGCTGAACTTAGGATAACATTGGCAGCAGATATTCACAGAAGTCTGTGAAGAACACCAGAGTCTTCATTGTAAATTCAAACACATAATGTCAAACTGGAAACTTACAATAAGTCTGGGTTTTCAGTTATATAAACTAATGAATCCTATTCCTTGTTTGGGTAAACTGATGAAAGGGAGGACTCTATAAAATGGGGGAAAAAAGGTATAAATTGATGCACAAACTCATTCCATCATCTAGGACCCCTATGCAATAAGCAGACTCGGATCTTTTTCCTTGGGATGACTGTCTAGTTTGATTAACTATCATCTATACATGAGCTTATTTACTAAATTCAAAAGGAACAAGTTTTTTCTTTCTCTTCTAAAGTTTATGTGTTTCTCTTGATCTTTCCATCATCAATCACTTATTTTGAGATGCAACTTTCTCCCTTGATTTCCTATTTTCATTCAAGTTTTTTCCCACATTTCTTTGGCTAAATTTACTTCTGGGATGAGCCAGAGTTTGGATTCTACTGTCCTAAGAAGTAATACAACCTTGAAGAATGACAGGTTAAAGGTAAGCAACAGCAGATACAGCTGATCAGTGAGAAAGCCTTCGAGTTGACAAGAGGGTAAAAGTAGGATCATTTTCTGCTCTTCAGACCGTCTCCAGGGAAGAGGAAGAAATACACATTTTGTTTAGCTGACTCTAGCCCTTCCCAGAGCAGATCAGAAGTCAGGACCTTTTCTTTGGTATTCAAGGCGGAATTGTCTGATGGAAACTCAAAATCCTACTATCTTTCCAAAGGAAATCTAGAATTTTATTTGTGGATGAAGTGCTCACAGTATACCACAGGAAGGTCCGTGACACATTGTCCACATTAATGATGAAAAGTGTACTCAATCAAATTATAACAATTAAAATTTTGGAAATGACTTTATTTCTTAGTAGCAGCAGAAAATATTAATATAATTAAGCCTATTAACATTTCTAAGAAGTCCCTTAGCTCCCAGTCAAAAGATGTTCTTCCATGGTGAGCAAGGAAGTCTGAGGTAATAAAGACAGAGTTAGCAACAAAACAGACAAAATTTGTGATATTAGTAAAATTTATCATGTAAGTTTTAGATATTACTAATTGTAAGGTTCTGTTATTACTAGATTGTTTTAGTAAACACACATAGATGTATGTGTATATATACACATAAATTTGCATGCATGTAGACATCCATATATTGTGTGCATATATGTAATATAGATTTTATATATGATAAAATTCAATTTTGCATTAAGGAACTGTGTCTTTTTAACTAGAAACTAAAGTAAGAGCAAATAAAATTTCCTGTCAAGTATATTCTTTGTATTGAGTATACACTCTACTGTGGCATCGAGTATTTAATAAGGATTTGACTGTAACACCTGCTAAAGTTTTTCTTCCGGGATTGGGTGTCCAGTTTAAACCAGATTTTAATTAACTTTAAAGAAATCCATTAAGTCTTTAGTTCATCTGTTTTAGAGTAAGGGGGTCAATGAGAAGTCAAGATTTTAAATTCAAATTAAATTAACTGTGCTCTGTGAAAATATTTCTATTCAGAGCCTCCTACAAGAAGTGACAAGGTTTAACCTTCTTTGAATTATTCTTCTACTGCTTAATACCTGTTTAAGGATATTCATTTTTCTATTTTAGACTATATCTTGATTATAGCTCTTCTGCCTAGAGCACAGACATATTACTGTGAAACTGGATGGATACCATCTTGATGTATTAGTGCTTCATTTTGTGCTTAACAATTTTAGCAAGAAGGTTCCCTCTGATTCAGATGTAAAACTATTGATATACATGCTGTCATTTATATTCTTAATTTTGAGAAGTGTATGTGTGTGTGTGTGTGTGTGTGTGTGTGTGTGTGTGTGTGTGTGTGCATGTGTGTGTGTGAATGTGTTTGTGTGTGTGTGTATGTAAATTGTGGAAAATGTCCAAAATACATTAAAGCATGACTGCTATCTATGCATTTATTCCTATTATCAACAAGGTCTTAAAGTGCAATTTAAATAATTATGATAGAGGCCAGAGTATGTACAAACTGATAGAGCCATGACTCCTAGGACAACCACAAACCTAGTTATAAATGAAGCCACTCCATAAAGTCACCCTTATTCTTCTGCTGTAAATTTTAAGTTCAGAGAGTCGCACCACCCTGAAGTGGACACCGGTAAGGCTTAGCTTAGAGAAAGAATCGCCACCACTTTGAGTAGTTTCCTAGGCCGGGTTCCTTAATAAATAGGATCCCCAAAAGAGATGTTCATGCTATAATTCTAAGTCTTCCCAAATGTGGTACTGTGCAAGTTCAGAAGAAGATGTAAACACTGAGGATGTCTTGCAGTTGTTTGTCATGAAGCTAAAGCTTCTGGATGCAAGCTGGTGGCACACACAGTGTCAGAAAACATCATACTGAAGAGCTAAATTCAGACTTGTAGGGGAAAGAAGAGAGGACTTAGTGTGCTCAGCTTTCTCCTGCCTCTCCTGTTACTCACCTTCCTCCATAGTTCACACCCCACAGTTCACAACCCTAGCTACAAATTCCTCCCTGCATCCGAATCAAGTCTTTGTCCCTGTCTGAGACTTCCCTGTCATACATGGAGACCACAGCAGCAGCATGTTCTGGATAATATACATGTCAGTCATACCCTATCCATGTGTACTCAGAGCCTGTACATCTGAGTATACATTGCACTTATAATACATGATGACTCACACTAACACTTAGGACAAAAAAGGAATTTAATCAGATAAAGCCAGTTGTGCCATTGACTGAGTTGTGGGCCAGTGTTCTATGAGTGGTTTCCTTATGCTCATGCCTTTTGGTTTCATAGAAGTTGTTGCACTTGGATTCTCTCTCTCTCTCTCTCTCTCTCTCTCTCTCTCTCTCTCTCTCTCTCTCCTCCCTCTCTGTCTCTGTCTCTCTTTGTCTCTGTCTCTCTATCTCTCTCTGTCTCTGTCTCTCTCTCTTTCTCTCTCCCTCACCCTCTTCTACTCACTCTCTCTCTATAAGATTTTCAATTATATCATGAAAAATAGCTACCCAAGATGTTATCAGAAGAACAGGAATCCCATTCCTTCCCAAACCCAGTTCTCAAGTAAAAATAGAACACATTCTGATTCCAATGGGTGGTGACCAAATAAATTGATTAATATCACTCTTGTGATAAATTAATTAGATAATGAAATCTTCGTATGTAATCACATAACAGTACAGAACACTTGTAGTAAAACATTCATCTGGAATTTGGCAGACACAAGATAGATAAACAAATGCAGTTATTAGGAATATTTTGAATATAGGCTAATCATTCTCCAAGGACTCTCAAATTGTTTAAGGATTGCAGATGAAAGCCATACACTGCATGCTTCATTGTAACTATACTTATTTAATAAGCCTCTGTTAATAAAATTACATGTATTTTAAAACATAGTGGAAACAAGAACCAGTTTTAACCCCATATTCTTCAGCCTTGAGGGACAAACCACCATTACACAAACAAGCATCAGTTTTACATTTTAACAGTAAATTACTCTGCCCAAGAAGCAATGGCCTGAACAGAGTTGAATAAATAGTTTTTCTTGGCTGACATGGATTACTTATACATAAACAACACCTCTCACAATCATGTGCTCCATCTCTGTCTTCTCCCAAATGATTGTTTCTAATAGGTAGACATGCCACATATTACAAAACATCCTGTAAAATTTAAGCAATATAAGATAAGTTAGTAAAATAAAGGACTGTGTCTCTCTGGATATTGGTTTGAGAGAAATAAACTGACATTCGAATTTATTTTCTTTAAATTTTCTATGAGCTGTTTTCAAACAATTGCCAGTGTTTAAATGCACTTTGTCTCTTATGCAAATGCAAATGTACAATGAAGAGTCAGGCTTTTAGAATTCTTTACTGTTCATTGCTTAAGGAGTTTATTTTAAATATTCTGAGATAAACTCTAGACCATAGTTGGTTTTAAAAAATGACTGTCACCAATTTTTGTGAAAATTATATTGACTTACATAATAAGTTGTTTTACTAATATAGATATATGTTTGAAAAGATAAATGATACATCAACAAAATTCATGCTAAGTATTTATAGCAAGTAAACAATGTATACATGCCCCTGTGTTGCCATTTGATTTTGCCAAACTTATGAATTGAGCCAAAGAATCATAAATTTTTTTATAAAAATTAATTTTTTTATATTTTGACTTTTTGCTCCTTTAAATATAGTTCCACTATTTTCTCCTTCCTTTTCTACCCACCAAAACCTCCTTTATATCTTCCCTTGGTATCTTTCAAATTCATGGCATCTTTTCACATTAAGTGTTATAACACACACACACACACACACACACACATATATATATATATATATATATATATATATATATATAAGTTCATATACATTCAAAAATAAACAAGTGCTACTTTCCCACTCAGCATGAAGCTAATCGAATCTATGTACTCTGCGAGGATCATTTGGAATTGGATGACAAGTCAGGGTGATCTTTGGTGCAGAAGACTATTCTATTCTCTGCATAATTTAGTAGTCTGAAGTTTTTGGAGAGCAAAGAATTCATTAAAAACAAAAGTGATATTTAATGTATAATTGTACAAAATTTTATCAAAATTTTTATGTCCCTCTTTCTGTTGATGAGTGGCAATTGAATACTCACTTTTCTACAAAACAGTTATTGGAATAATGTAGTGTATATTTATTTATTAAATCATGGATATGTCACTTTATGCTTTCCCCTGTCAATATATTAGTATTAATTATGATTAATCAGGATTGAGCTTTAAAGTTAAATATGGCATTAATTGACAAATACCTGAGTCATGTTCTAACACAATTTTTAAGAGGGTATTTACTGAAATAATGTCTCTCCTGGAATGGTAATGGGTATCTATGTGTCTGAATTAACACGATGGTTCTACAAATTTCAATACTGTGTTATATTGCTGTTTCTGTATTCTTTTCCTATATATAAATCCACAAAGAGAAAAGAACCCAGATGAATTATCTAATTCTATTTAAATGAATATTACTTAAAGTTCAGTAGCAGATGCTTTACCTGTAATCAGAGCACACATATTTATGTAGAATCTCTATGTATGTGGTTGGAACTACTGATTTTTTAAATATTTAAAAGGGTGACATGAAGTATTCATATACATGATAAGGATTTCAAAGAAAATGAAAAATAAAATGAAAATTTAGTGTTGACTTAAATGGTAAGAAGTAAAATAAAGTATATGAGGCTCCTATATTGTCTTTAAGTTCAAGGAAAAAGATCCCCTTTGAAATTTAACTTTCATTATTTCCAGCTCTTTCACTGCAAAAGAGTAAATAGTCACTTGCTTCTTCAATACCATTTGTTGAATGGTCGGAAATTGACAAAACCTGTGAATAAGAACACACCTTCCTGCTCTCATTTGTTATTGTCCCACTCTGAAGTAGGTACCATGAGTTCTCTTTTTAAAATTCTTGAGCAATGATAAAATCTTTATTAGTATAGATAATAAAACTATCTTAATATTCATTAGCTCTTAGTGTGAATGAATAACCCTATATTGGTTATAAATACTAAGTGAGGTGAAATATACTTGCCTGCTGCTCAGTTCCGCCAGAGAACTGTCTTCAGGGTGCATTGAGTTCAGGGTGCATTGAGTAACTGAGCTATGAATTCTCTAGTCATACTGACAAAGTACAAAACTATCTGCATAAAATTTATACTTGGTATACAACTTAAATGATATCTTTTAGAAAGAAAGGAAAAGATCAAAATTCTATGCACTTTTTACTAAACACACACATAAACACACAAACACATGGAGAGAGAGAGAGAGACAGAGAGACAGAGAGAGAGAGAGAGACAGAGAGAGAGAGACAGAGAGAGAGAGAGAAGTCAGTCAGAGATGGATTCAACGGTTGCTCAAATTTACAGATGTAGAGTCCATGGACAGGAAGGGGAAACAGATGTATATTCATGGCATGATAGAAAATATTATTGATTCTACTTTTCAATTATGGAATTTCCACCATGATTTCTAACATTCATGGTATAGAAAAATGAATCCCTTCAGAAAATCCTATAAAAATCAAATGAGGTAGTAACATGTTAATTGTTTATCACTATTCTGTCTACAGTATAAATTTATCAAAAATATTGTCTACTATTATGTCATGATGTTGACATTTATACATCTTTGATAAAGTTAATATTTAGCATGTAATGCTTACTATCACTAACTTTATTTTATATAATTTTATATTCTATATTTCAGATACTTTCAGTCAGAACAAATTGGAAGGCATTGTCAGAACACTATCCTTTAATTTTATTCTGACTTTCTTCATACAGCTGTTACAATATTCATGTTAAGTCCATCCAAGATCCTTTCTTGCCAACTTGTTTGTACTAGCTACTGTGTAAATACCAATGTAAACACTGTTGAAAACATCTTATGATTACAACATTTTAAAAAGTTTGCTACATACACAATCTATGTTTATGGTATATTGTTTCTGTTCTCCTAAAATAGAACATAAAAGGAAAATTCAAAGAATATTTTTCTGACTTTTTTCCCCTAAAATTGCTTAGGAATATTTTCTTTTAATATTTCTAGAGGAACACTGATTAGAAATACTTTTAGAAATCACATACATCAGAACTATTATGTTTGAATATTCTGTAATTCAGACCATGACAAGAATATTGAAATTATGACGTTGGTTGGCTCACCATACTTAATATAATTCAAATGGTTCACACAAACTTAGCATGCCAGCTCTACAAATAAAACTGACAGAAAATGATATATGATGTGTTTATGTCAACTAATTCAACAGCACACTTAAATTCTATTAAAATATCTGTAAAATATGTGTATGTATGGGTATGTGTATTCACATCCATGGACTCACACATGTGGAGGGCAAGAAAAGTGGCATTTGTTTATACTTCTTTTTTGCCTTGTACCTTTAAGATAGCTGTTGAAGGCTTCGTTTTGCTCAGTGAGCTGGTAACTTGTCAGCATCCACTTGTCTCAGTGTCCCAGTGTTTTGATACAGGTGCCTACAGCCAATTCCAGCTCTTCTTAGGGATTTGTCTCAGGTACTCACGGTTATCTAGCAAATGCTATTAGCCATTGAGCCATTTCCACAATAGTCTGTGGAGGTATTAAAGATATACTACCTTACATAGTTCATAAATTATGCACTTGTAGCCCAAGATTTATGGATGAAAAAAACAGCAATAATAAAAGAAGAAAAATTCTTCACAGTAAATTTGTGAGACCATTAATTAATTGATAAAATTTGATTAAATGATAAAAGCCATTTTTCTCTGCAAAGAAAATATGCTATTTTTCTTGGGAAAGTAACAAATTTAGATATTTTAATGAGATTCAGTATGCAAGATTTTGTAAAATTTGTTCAGTCTCCTAAATGAAAAAGGAAATATAATTTTCACAAATTAAAATATTCACATATAATTTAGGGAAGAATCTCTTTCTAATATATAAAATAGGTTCATCAAAAACAAATTTGTAGGTAACACTTCTTAATTATTTTAGTATAGATGACCACACCTTTGATCTCACCTTCAAGTTCAGGATTATTTTTAAAATGAAAATGAGATAGGCTATGGTTATATTTTATATTAAGTTGATAATAATTATTAAATTTTATTGAACAAGAGTAAAAAATAGGTTCACACTTTATAAAAATAATCACTTTTACCAACAAATAAATCATTTTCACTAATGGATAGATTGTATGTGATTTTCATATATGCAATGATAAATAGAAATTTGAATTCTATTGCAAATTGTCCCATTGCCAAGTGAAACTTAGTACTTGTATACAATGTGACTAGTTAATTAATGCCACATGCTGTGATTACAAAGCCACATACCTTGTTTCTGTAAAGCTACCACTGTTAATTGAGTTCACTTGTTAAAAAAATCCTGTGACTACTGTCATAAGCAACTTATCAATTTTCTTTTTGTTCATTAGCAGAATAGGTTGATTCCTTGCTCACTGATGCTGTTGAAGTAGAAAGATTAAGATTAACTATTTTCAAGTTTGACCTAATGTGAGACTCCTTCCTATGATCCTGCTTTCATAGTACCAGAGGACTAAGCAAGCTGCCACAGAAGAGAGGCAATTAAACTTCCTATTCATCTGTGCCTCCTATAAAATACAGCAATGGCCAGCAAAGAAAAGTATGCATAAACAGGCCATAAGTGACTCTTTGATGGTAACCAACATCAGTCTAACTAGACTTTAGGCCACACCACAGGAGGGAAATCATTCCTGGTACATGAAACTAAGCAAACCTGCCTGGATAGTGGGGTCATGAAACAAAAGAGAATCTATTAATGTCACTTTGATAGACCGACGTAATTTCTAATTACATTCTAAAGCTTTTCCTAATATCAAATGATAAGTGTGGCTACCATTCCTCATCAAAGAAACTAGTCTTTATGAATTTGAATTCCATCACAGAAAACTTACTACACACAATTCAGGGATCAGTGAGTTGTGGGAAAACCAGGTCTAATCAATACCAGAGCAGCATATCTTCTACTATGGCTCAGGGAGTATTATGAAAGAGGGGAAGAAATATTTAAACAGCCAGAATACAAGAAGTTGGCTGAGAGACTGTCTTTCCTAGTAATGACTACATACACATAAAAAACGATAATATCAATAGTTATGCTAATATAGAAGAGTGAGAAATGTTACTTGTCCTACCCTAAAATAACTACAGGTAAGTAATGGCTGTTGGGATTATTCAATTGGTAAAATTGACCTCTCCCAGGGATAAGCCCTTTAATTGTTTGTGTACACACACACACACACACACACACACACACACACACACACAAATTGAATGCCATATGGGAAGAATTCAGAGATGCTTGAGGAAGGAAAGCAAAGAAGGAGTTTTATAATTATATTTTTATTAAAATGTATTTTTAAAAAGATTGAAGGCTTTCCATTGGTGGCTAGTAGGTTTATTTTCATTCTTTACATGTTTAAGTCTGCTGGGGATTACTAGAAAGTACAGGCTCTAAAAAAGCATGGATAGCATTTGGAAATACCCACAATGATCTGATTAGGTATCCATGGTCATTAAGATGTTTTTTCTTTCTAACTAATTTCTAAGATCTACATCTGATGCAATAATAGGAACAAATTTTCTATCATCTTTAATTGCCTTTAGTTTGAGGACTATGTTTTATAGCTAATACTGTTTATCTTTATCCATGTTCCTGAAAATGAATCCAGGGTATATGGTATTTATCTCTCTTTATAATTCACAGCTTCTATAATACAATATTTGAAATCATACATGTGTGTGCATTCAAACACTCCTTGTCCAACACACACACACACACACACACACACACACACACACACACTGGTTTATGTACAGCTTGTTCTCTAGTGATCTTGTCCTCAGTCCCTTTATGATGCTGTAGTCTGTGAGATCTCTAAGTATGAACTGTAAGAAAATCACTGCCATCAAGATTGAGGTCGTTGTGAAGGAGTTAACAGTTAACAGATCTTCACAGACTGACATTTAGTGCTCAGGAGAGTGAGCTGTTAGGAGGAGAAGTGCTGTGGACTGGCCTCAGTTGTCCCCTCAATCTGCAGAAGAATCAGGGTCCTGGTATGTGGGCAGAGAGTCTGTAAAAAGTGACAGAGCCATACACAAGGGAGTGTTGTATCTGAATGCAATTTGTCAAAGTGAGCATCAAACTTATATATTATAGAAAACAAAGAAGTTAAGTGATGCATTAAGGTCATCCAAGGTACATTGAAGTTATCTGACACAAAACAAAAAATGCATACAAAAAGACTAGTAGGAACCAGGCAATGTTTACAATTGAGATAAGATCAGCCCTATGTAAAGTCAGCTATTCACAGGAGCCAGGTGAAAGGTCTGATGTAATGCAAGTCTATTGTTAAATCCACCACCAGGAATCCCTTAGTAATTACCTACTTATGTTATTCCTCTGGGCCTAGTGAAAAACATGCACCAGGGGAGTTCCTTACTACTAACCCTTTCATGAATAATACAATACTCCAGTTCCTCCTAAAACTACAACCTTCCTTCTTCCTAGGCCATTGTAAGGTCCTGTGTATGGGAGTGACTCAGCTATTGTTCTAAGTATTTACTATGTAGACTAGCCCTGAGATTTCTAGCTCTATTCAAGTACATTGTAATGCCTGATTTCATTCACTGTCTTTCTTACAATACTAGAGGTAATTCTGAATGTTAATGAATAGGTAACATTCTTACTGAATTCCAAGCCTAGGATCAGCTCAAGGACTGCCTAGGACATTGGAATACTGGAGGAGGCTAATCTAAATTAGCTATATGTCAAAATCAATCCTTAAAGGCACTCATAATAAAACAATACTGAAGGAAAGCACACAGATCCATTCACTGACTAAAGCAAGGACAGATTTGGAACATTCGTTTTATAGGACAAATGTGGAACATTCGTTTTACAGCATGCCACAGTTCCAGGAGACTAAGTTTCAATGAACTTTTTGTCTCAGCATTGCATCCCAGCTTTTGGGCCTGTCACAGTCACTACTGTTGTGGGTATGGTAAAGAAGAGTTTTTCTTGCCCTTCCTGTCTGAAGACATAATTTTTCTGTTGCATATATTACCACCACTGCATTACTCTCTGCTACAGGACCTTCACTAGAGGCAAAATCCATGTACAACAAACAAAATATGTTTTTTTTCTACACTCCATTGCAATTTCTGAGCATGAAACAGCTACTTGCTTATGATAATTACAGGTTATTTTTCATAAACAGTACACTTTAAAAGTTGTAGATTAAATATAAGGTATAGACACACCAAAATAATTTAGAAGTTTATTTTGTCCTACACATCTTTACATCATCTATTCAAAATTATTTTCATATAGTAATTGGGATTTTTTAGTCTAAAAGGTTTGATGATACTGTTGTTCAATTACTTGCTAATCTGTAGAATATATACTGGTTACATAACAGTTAAAGACAATCTTTCCTAGACAAATTATCATTCTGTGAATACTTCTTTCAATTTTCTCCAAGGTAATAACCGAAGAAAATTTCTTAATATGATAATGGCAAACATAAGTATGTTGATTTCATCAACACAGAAAGATTGGGAGAGAAGCTAGAAATTCTTCAAAACTAGATCTGTATTTCACTGGGCTTCATATTTCTCTAGAAGGTAATAACTGAATAAAATTAGATAATGTGGTAATGGCAAATGTAATTATGTCACTTTCATCATCATAGAAAGATTGAAAGAGAAGCTAGAAATTCTCAAAACTATCTGTACTTCACTGAGTTTCATATTTCTCTGGAAGGCTATTTACTCTGATCCCATCATACCCCTGTCTAGTAGTATAAAATACCTGATAAGAATATTTATGTGGGTAAGCATGAATGCATATTCAAATGAGTAGATACTTTCTTGTTCACGATGATGTTCAGTTATTTATTATAGAACTCATAAAAGTTTATGGGTTTTCACTCCTTTCTAAAATGTACCATTTACTTTAGCCTTAAAATTATTTTCACAAGGATTAATGAAATAGAACATAGGTTATCACTTATAAGAAATGATATTGCAAGGTAGCAAAGCTTTCAGTTAAAAATGAAATAAAAGTGATATTTGATTAAGTGCTATGCTTTCTGCCTTCATTCTTCAGTATTATAAATTTTACAAGGTCTCCAATAGTTAATTTAAAGAGCAAATCTAAGGAGTCAATTTCTTCACCAGTACTTTATCCAAGCAAATCATTCATGCACACAAAGTATGAAACAAAATATGTTAAAAACCATTGTTAATTAGTTCAACAACTAAGCTATTCATCTTACAGATTGGCATGAAAGCAAGATAAATATAAATATTGGCCCCTAACTATACTCACATTTCTTTGCACTGTAAGATATAGTAATATCTTGCCTTGTTATATCAAAAACCTTTTTGGTAGTACACATCTGCATTGTATGACACTTGGATACTATTTGGATATATTTCCAGATTTATACTTCTACAGTTATATTCTCAATCGCATTTTGAAGTTAGTAAATCAGGAGAAATGTGTGCTAGTGAAGGGAAAGTGGCACAAATTAACAAAGAAGCAAATTATCCAATAGAAACAATGAAATCAAGACGACCCTTTAAAGAACAGACAGGTTTCTTACAGGATCTTTGATCTCAGATTTCCAATCAATGGAAAGTTCACACACTGAGGGAAGTGATTCCTTCTAGGAAATTCTCATAAATTAATCAAAGGACATGATCACTAAAAACACTAAGCAAAAATATATATTATTTTGCCTTAATTTTGGACTCAATATTCAAGCAATTCCTCATAGTCCCTAGTGGTTATGTATGTTTCCTAATAGAACGTCCATAAAGATAAAGAAGACCAAGAAAAGGTCTTCACATAAAATTACTCTCATCAGTTGTATTACTATCACTGCATTACATTTTACATAAATAGAACAGCAGTGTGTTCTCTGTTGTCTACCTTACTTGATTCGACAGTGTAACTTTGAGTGTCTTTCCTGTTTTGCAGATAGCACCATCTAGATGATTCTTGTATCTTTATAGTAATCTGTTTGGTTACGGTGCTGCTGATGTACAATGAATTCTAAATCCAGAATATTAATCGACACACCTTCTATGAACAAGACTTTACACAGATAGTCACAAGTGTTCTTCCCAGTTTTCTTTTCTTTTTCTTTTCTTTTCTTTTCTTTTCTTTTTTTTTTTTTTTTTTTTTTTTTTTTTTTTTTTTTTTTAGAGCCATGGGATTTAAATATTTTACACAATGTGGAACATTATATCTAGCTATATAAAGTGTCATAGACTGCTCAACAATGATTATAGCAACTCAAGTGGCCATCATCATGTAGAAAATTTTAATTATCAGAGACTACATAATATCTGTGTTAATATTTATTTCTATCTCCAGCAGCAGGCATGTGACATAAAAACCCAAACAATCAAACAAAAACAAAAGAAATGTTTAGTTGGCCTTTATGATAATCTTAATTCAAAATAGCATTGGTCATTGTGTAGCCTGATCTAAAAATGACATTTTGATAATTTATCTGCTTTTAAAATTTTATTGGGCAATTTTAAACAGATAAATAATACAATAAGGATGCCCTCATTTTTCAATATTCTACTTCTGCTACACATTCCAACCAACTCCTCCTTGTCAAAGTCAAGTCCACAACTTATAACTTACTTTCATGTCTTTATTACATTTTGTTTTGGTTTGGTTTTCTGATTTATTGCATTTTGCCAGGGCCTATCCTAATGAATGTGTGTGTAACTATCCACTGGAGCATGGTTATCTCACCAACACCAATTTTACTGAAGATAATAACTCCCTATCCATCCTCCTATAACCCCAGTTGCCATGGTCTAATGTATGTACATGCACAGGGCTCAGTAAGCCCCTCCCTAACCTATAGCTGAATATTTACTGGGTCAGTCTTTTGTACCACTAGGCAGACAATCACAGATGTTATTTGATAAATGCCACAAATATGTTATACACCCTAGCAATATATCACACTTCACTTACTTATCCTTTGCTTCTTACACATTTCATTTCTTCTTCCAAAGCATTTCTAGTTTTAAAGTTGATTATTTGTTGAAACAAAAAATAATTTTGTTTCAGTGATTTGACCAATCATGATTATCTTTATTAACTGTTCTTACTGCAAAAAAAGTAGTTTTACTGAAGATGAGTATTTCTCTAATCTATGGGTCCTTAAGTACACTTAAAGGGTGGTTTGACTACTCTCTGTTCATCAAAAAAAGTAATAGATTATGTTGTCATGTCTATCCTGTCTCAGATATGAACATTTTACAAGGTCTACAGACCTGGACTTGGATATTTCTCTACAGAGAGTAGGCCAGCGATTCAATCAGAAATGAGATGATTATCTCAATAATAGTTATCCCACTAATGCATTTGTAAGCATCTATTGCCTGGAAAATTTGTATGATAGTACAAAATCTATTAAAATCCAAAATGTCTGCTTGTATATGTATTTAGATTTATATATCATTTTGCTTTCATTTGATTTGTCTACATGGATATTTTTTATTCATTTTGCTTCTCTTACTATTGTATTATTCTTTTTTGAGGTAAGATTCTTTTCCGTATCCCATATGGTTTCACTCTTATAATCCTCCTCCTTCTCAAACTCTTAAATACTAGGATTTTAAGTGTGTATTCTCATGTCTGGATTCTTTTTCTATTCCTTAATAGTGTAGTGTCTATGAATGAACATAAATTCAAAATCTTAATGAAGTCCATTTCATCAAGACTTTTTAGTGATTCTCATTAAAAATAAAAGTTTTGTGTCCTCATTAAAATTTATTCGGCCATAAAAAAGAATGATATCCTCTCATTTGTAGCAAAATGGATGAACTGGGGGACATTATGTTAATTGAATATACCAGACACAGAAAGAAAAGTACTGCATGTTCTCTCTCATATGTGAAAGTTTAAAATATGCCATTTTGATAGTAAAGTAGTAATTACTAGAAGTTGAGGAAGATGGGAACATGGTGAGTAGAGAGAACTTGGTAGTGTCCACACTGAAAAGCTTTGAGAATCATTTTCCTCTCATATGAACAACTTTCAATAAAATAGCATTACATCTTTTGTAAATATTAGGAAAACTCACCAGTGTGAAAAATGGAGATGAAAAATGATTCTGTCTATCATGTGTAGCTTTGGTAATGTATAGTTCTGTTCTAGATTAAATAATCAAAGATTAAAAATTGTTATAGACTGAATACAATGCAATTTATTTAATGACATTTTGCCATATGATTCATAAGTCTATTGATAATGCTGCCAAGTTTAAAAATAGCTTAAAGTCTCATAAAATACTGGATAAAACAAAAAATATATTGCTACAAACTTCCAATTTAACTATTAATAAATATAGATATTATAGAAAAATTAATTTCAACTGATTTTATTACAACAATATAAACTTCATTATTGAAGTACTGTGTGCAATTGTAATGGAATTTACCCATTATAATTTGTTTAATATATACTACTCTAGATTTGCCCATGTGAATGAGCAACTGATAATCTATTCACTATATTTCAATGCTGATTCTATATCAAGAGACTATAACTTCTCTTGGTTTGTTGTGGCTATTGTATTTATCATCTGAGCCATCTTCTATTTGCTGCTTTCCATTGTGTTGGCTAGTATTTTCTATCTCTGACTGTTTTTCTTAACTTTACTAATACATTCCTTTTATTTAATTATTTTCTTTTATAATCCATAACTGCAGTAAATTTTCACTGTATTAATTTACTGGAATCTTTAAGTTATGATTGGATTAACATATTTTGTTGTCACAGAGGATAAAATGACTAATCATGGCTATATCATTTTGTTTTTATCATTGAGTCTTCCAAAATACTTTGTTCTCAAATATCCAAACATACTTCAATTTAAATTTTGGTGAATCCTTCTTTCATGAACTTATTAAAAATAATGATAACCATGATCTCATTCATATGACATTCATATTATATTCTTCCAAATATGTTTTGTAACTGATGTAGATAAACTGAAAATGTGTACATTTTATATAATGTTTTATGTATTAAAATTAAGTATAGTTAATGATATTTTCCTCTGTAGAATGTTCTCTCTCTTCACTCCTCTTGTCTTCTTCCTTCCTTCTCTCTTTTTTCAATCTTCCTTTAAGTTATTTCTGTCAAGATTTAAGGAGATGAATTACTTGAAGTATTTGACACAAACTTATGAGGATGTTTGACTAGATTTCTGTCACACACACACTAACACAGAAATAAGCAAAAATGATCTAAACTTGTTTCCATTAAGTATTCAGATATTTCATGAAAACTGGAGAAAGTAGTAAATTGTCATAATGTTAGCTGATCTGTATATTATATATTCACTTAGATTATTCTATGATGAGGTAGGTGATTAATCCTAGGTCAGTCAACTCACATCAAGCCTCATAGTAGCACAAGTTTCTTGCTACCTGCACCAATGTTCTGGTTTCCCAAATGAAAGGCGTGTATACCCATGTAGCCTTCTATCTTAACATGCCTTAATAAGCTAAATGGCTGGGCTGCTCTAGTCTTCAACACACTTAGCACACTCTCCTCTCTGATATTCCTAAATTATTATGTACTAAATTCTAAATTCCATCCTGGCTGTCCTGGACCCAGGCCTGCAGCTCTTCTGGGCCACAATTCTTGACTCTTACATTTTGGCTGTCTCTCTGTCCTATAATCCTTAGACCTGCTTGTTCATCTTTATCAGCATGGCGATTCTCAATCCTCCTTCTTCTCTCAGTCTCCTGGCCTGTGAATTGTAAAGACTTGCCTCTGTCTCTCTGCTCAACCATTATCTACAGGCAACATTATTTACAAATCAGAAGCAGCTGGGGGCAGGGACCTTCAGTATCTTACACTGTGATTCTTGTGCTGTTTTGGGAACCTAGTTAACATAATACAAGAGTTTAACAAAATTCATAACTATAAGAAGCAAGGGCTTCAAATTCTGTTTACACATCTTTGCATCAAACACACATACACATACATGCAAGCATACATGCACATACAAACACACACACACACACACACACACATATAAAATAGAAGAAGATAAAATAACCACACACACACACACACACACACACACACACACACACACACACACACACACACACACACACACACACACACACACACACACACACACACAGAGAACACATCCTCTCCCATTGAGGCTCAACTAGGGCAGTCCAAGTAGGGGAAAGGGGATTAAGTTAATGGAGATGAATTTAAAGCAATTCCATTAAAATCAAAGACAAGACAAGGCTGCCCATTCTCTATCTCTTCAACTTAGTACTTGAAATTCTAGCTAGAACAATAACATAACTAAAGGAGATCAAGGCAATACAAATAGGAAAGGTTATAGTAAAGTATCAGTAAAGTATCAGTGTTTGCAGATGATATGATAATATTTCTATATCTATCCCCAAAACTTCTACCAGAGAATTCCTACAGCTTATAAACACCTTAAGCAACTTGACTGGATACAAGATGAACTCAATAAAAAGGAAGAAAAAAGAAAAATCAGTACCTCCCCTTTATCCAAATGATACACAGGCTGATAGTAAGAAATTAGAGAAACAGCACCCTTTACACCCTTGGTATAACTCTCTCCATGCCATTTGAAAGAGTTGTATGACAAGGAAGTTCAAGCCTGTGTAGGAAGAAATGAAGGAAGACGTCAGAAGATGGTCAGATTTCCAGTGGTCATGGATAAGTAGGATTAACACAGCAAAAATGATCATCTTACCAAGTGCAATATACAGATTCATAATTATCATGTTTTAAAAAATGGCAGATTTCCCAAGAGAGAACAAATATTGATAAACTGAATTCTCCCAGCCCATAACTTTAATGTTTATCCATACTTTCTCCTGAACAGGGATTAATGATCTTTCATGATAGGTTGGCTGATCCACTGCTATAAGAGTTTTTGTTTAGAAACACTTTTTTTTCCCCCAAATAAGGAGTACTGAAAAAGGTCAGTCAGCTTTGTCATATTTCTGTGATCTTCCTCATATGTACATAGTGAATCCTCAATTGTAAACCTGATGTCATCTGAGTTCCCTCACACATTAATTATTCATGCCTTCCTTCCTGAACGAACATCAAAATCTCTGCCGATTTCTGTTTTTGCTTCAGTAGAACATTCTGGTTGTTTGCAACATGGTCCCAGGTTACATTCGAAATAAGCAAAAATAATTTTACCAATGATAATCAGGTCAACTAGGGAAGGCTAAACTTTGTACTCAAGTTTTAGTTTGTAAAATTTCACTTTCCTTTCACTGTGCTCAGTGTCTATTTTCCCAAGTCTTTCATTTCCTATTATAAAAATTAAAACTGAATTTATAATATCAACAATTCTACACTGTGTTTGTCCTCTGAGAAAACCATAAGTCCATGTGTTGTCTTTTTGAAAATTTTGAAGAAAAAGAATAGTTTGTAACAGATGAATGCACATAAAAACAAATAAATAAAAGGGAATCATTAAGAAATTAAAAATAAAACAAAATGTTAATGGAATTCTGAATGCACATAAAAATACTGATTCCCACATTCTAATAACATTTGATTTGTGAAAAACAGAAAACTAAATTACTGAATATATATTCAGAATTATAAAGGACATACTCATTTATAAAAATTGTTTTGATTTTTGCCTTTAGCAGTGAAGAATCTAGGATAGAATTATGATGCATTAAATATGTCTAGAACTAGATCACTAAGAATTACAAACTAAATGTAAAAAAGCTGAATGTTTAGCATCAGTTCAGAGCCCTTGACTACCATGAGCTTACCTCTGGGTTCGTTTCTCAACACTGATAAAGAAGAAAAGAATTTTAGAGGGCATATTGATGCAATGTTCATTTATCAAATAATTATATTAGTTTTGCCTCTTGAACCTGTGAGCTCCTCAAATACCAATTATTGGCCATGTTACCAATTCAAGTCAAGTAGTCCTCATGTGTAGAGGGTCTTAAGTCCAATTAGGAAGCTGTGGTTTACCTGCATGTTTTTTATGCCAAGATTGCAAGCACAGACATATTTTACCATGGAACTCATATTGCAATCCATAAGATTCACAGATGGCTATGAACACTGATGATTCTCTTCCCCCCAGTAGTCTTAATAGAACTTTTCAGTGTGTTTATGAACAATAAACAATGGGAAGGAATACCCTGCTTAAAACCAGGGTATCTCCATGTACTGTGAGTAATATAGGTGGTATCCTCAACAATAGGACCCTACCATTAACTTTGGTGGTGAAATATAAGCAGTTAACCAAGTGTGTAATGCTTTGGGGGGGGGGTTGCAAAGTTTCTTCATGCAGTGGATGATTATTAGTGCAGAAACTCACAACTAGTAGATATTCAGACAGTAAAAAGCTGTGGAGTACTCAGCCATAAGTAGTACATCTATATCATCATCTTCTTTTTTTTAAAGGTGTTCCACGTGGGAGAGGTTTATTATGCGGGAATAGGGGGGAACAGGTAGAAGGGTAGAGAAGAGCAGAGAGAGAAAGAGAGGGAAGAGAAGAAGGCAAAGAGAAAAGGGCGAGGAGAGCGAGGAGAAGATGGCTTCCTATTTTATACAGAAAATGACATCACACCAGTGAGGGTAGGAACTGATCAAAGTGGATTGTGGGATAGAAGGTCGTTGTCTTGGCAATGCAGGTCAAGAGTCACATGGTTAGGCGGGGCTTGGAGTATCCTGGTACTAACATTCCTCCCTTCTTGTTATTATAAAAGAAGGGGAGAAAGAGAAGGACAACCAATGGTGAAGAGGGAATAGGGGTGTCATGTCTCTTAAGCTACTTCCTACTGTTTAGGGGCATCGTCAATTTTCCTGATATATTTGGTCTTCACCTTTGGAGTTTGTACAGCAATCCTCTGAGTCAGGTTCTTCTATAGACAGTGATTTCTTTGTGGGCAGCGGCTGGTAATCCTGTAACAGGAGCTGGTTGACAGTTTGGTTAGAAATTTTTGTACTTGTCACTGAAGGAATGTAGAGACAAGATTAATAAGAGGGGCGATTGACACATATTGTCTCTGGATGTGGATAGTACTTACTGGGAACTGGACTGAGTTTTGTGGTAAAGCTTACCAGTAACTCCTATTTCCCACCTAGGATCCCATGGGTCTCGGATGTAGAAGAAGAGTGTCTTTCGGAATCAATAGAAGGAATGGTTAATCCATGTCCCTAGCATGTGTATCTCACAAGACCAGTATGGGCAGCCCCCATACTCGTCCGGAAATTTTCTGGAATAATCTTTGGTCTAGTCAAAGAGAAAACAGGTATAAAGGTCATAATATATGGATGGAGCCACAGATAGAGGGATGATGGCAATCTGGATCAGTTCCTGGCACCCAGCTATGGAGCAGTTTCTTGATCCTATTTGGAAAGTGGGCTTGTTGTTAGCAGGCATTTCTCGAACTTTGAATCTCCAGACAGGGACTACCCTTGATGGAAATGAACAGCAGGGAAAATATGAACAAGCCACAACTAATCTGGTCTCTCATCCAGCGAGGTCGGGTTTGGCTGTTGGAATGAAGCCTCATTCTCTAGGATGGAAGACAAGACGGGTGGTCTGGATGTATTTTGGAGCTTAACAGAGCAAGGTCCTGTTAGGGCTGATGTGTATGAAGAGGAATCATCTTTAGGTGGGGGAATGAAGGGTTTTAGGTGGGACAGGTGGACCCAATGAGAGAGTCCCTCAAGTTTAGCANCTGTAGGAGTTACNAGGATTACCTTAAAAGGACCCTGCNACTTTGGAGAGAGAGGTGAAGGTTGATGACCTGGAGGAGATAAAAGGACTTGGTCTCCAATATTAACAGGTAATGGGCAGGAAGCAGAGTGTGGTCGAGGTAGGAGATGGTCAGCAAAGTTCCATAGGAGAGAGCAAAGATGAGAGAGTAATGGGGTAAGCAAATGATCTGGAAGGGGAGAGCGCTTGGGCGAGAAGTCAGGAGTTAGAACTGGACTTCTGTACATGAGATTAAAAGGTGAGATGAGGATAGGTCACTTGGGGAGAGCTAGGAGTCTGAAAAGGGAGAACTCCAGAGAGAGGTAGAGTCTGTAATCCTTTATATGTTAGGAGCTGTGACAGGTTATGAGAAGAGAAGACAGTTATAGGTGATCCAAAGTTTAGTTTTTGACAGGTATGCCACAGGTACAAAAGAAGGTCCTATTTGGTAGCCTAAAGCTCCTATATCATCTTTAACAGTGCAAGTTACATTGCAGGACATGAAGGACATTTTAAGAGCCAAAGTATGGAAAACAGTGGAACAAAACAGTCTATTCTGGAAGTGAGAGGACCACTGCACTTATAAGCTCATAGAAACTTTGATTGTCCGTACAAGACATGAACAATATTAAGACAATCATTACAATAATGAGTGGGAAGTAGTTCATTATCTTCCACTGCTAGGAAAGAAATGCCAGATTGATCCCTATCCACTGGATGGCTCCGATCAGAACTATATAGGCAGTACAAATTGGAAATGATGTGTTACACAATTTTACAAATAAGAAAACAAAAATTAACTGAACAAGCTGATGTAGTATATCTTTGGAGAGTTAACTAGCAGATTTTCAAAAAAAAGATGATTATGCCGATTAGATTTTTTCTGCTAGACATAAGCTAGAGAGATCTAGAAGTAGAAGCTTTAGCTTGAAAGAAAGAAAGAAAGAAAGAAAGAAAGAAAGAAAGAAAGAAAGAAAGAAAGAAAGAAAGAAAGAAAGAAAAAGCTTGATAAGGTAGCCTACACTAGCTGGTCAGAGGTCCTAGATACATATATGGCAGAGGACTGCCTGGTCTGGTCTCAGTGTTAGAAGAAGCACCTAACCCTTGAGAGACTTGAGGCCCCAGGAAGTGTGAGGCCTGGCAGGAATGGGGAGGTGGGAATATTACCTTGGAGATAGGGGCATGGGAAATGAGATGAGGACCTGTGGAAGGCAAGACGGCGGGGGGGGTGGGGGTTGGAATGTCTGGACTATAAAAAATAAAAGTAATAAAAAAAAAAAAAGAAAGAAAAGAAAACCACCCAGGCCTTCCATTTTCTAGCTTCTGTATCACTTGTACTTCACTGGAGGCATCATGTTATGAGAAAAGGATCTGTAGGCTCCAGATCAAGATTAGAAGCTGCAAGTCAGAGCTTTGTGCCAAACATGTATACGACATTTTGAGATGTACAGCACCCAGTCAAAACAAATGGGAAATATACAAACTATTCTTTATAAAACCCACCAGTACATACTTATGAGCCCATTAAATGATTAATATTGCTGTGAAAAACTCTTGATTTTTGGGTGGTGTGATACACCAATAGGTAATTGAACTTATCACTGATCCTTGTCCCTACACAGTATGAGCTCCATAAGTAATCAGTTATTCCATTTATTATTAGAGGAAAGAAATATTAGATGGTTCGTATGATGTTTACTATCAGTCAAGTGTCCTCTTTGATTTTACAATAAGGCCATATGCTACTGCATCCAACATTTTGAACCATATTTATTCTGTATTTTGATACATGATTATGTTCTTTAATAGGCTCTTTAATGTATTATTTTATATCTGGATACTATAGGTCTCAGTTATATTTTCTTCTAGAAAAATATAGAGGACATTTGTTACCTTTGTAGATATCTATTTGGAAGAGTTGTGTGAGGACTTAAGTAAACATTCCTCCTTAGAATATTGTAACTTTTTTACAGAACAACCTGTCAATATACACATGAAAAATCCCATGAACCATGAAACATAAGAAATATTCTTCCATGTGTTCGTTCATTGGAAACTATTTTTATTTCCATCTAGGTTCATGAAAGTACTGCCATTATTTACTTAATAAGACAGAAACAGATTGTCTACTCTTAGATAACATTAAAACAGAATTTCAGGTTGATAAAGGTTTCAGAGTTTGTAAACTAGTCAAGTGGCACAATCATTCTGGAGTATTTTTAATTCTGAGTATCTTTTAAATAACTAGGTCTAATTAACTAGTATTTTAGGTAAATTTAAGTAAAATGGCACATAAATTTTATCTAATTGAATCTATAGGGGGTAGAATATTTAGAATTAAAATCAACCTGTAGAATTAATTTCCCTTCTCCTGGGCTAAAGGGAACTGGAAGTTTGCCAAGTACATCTTGCCATGGAATCAGATACCTCAGGTGAAGTTTAGGGCCACCGCAAAAGAAAAAATGAAAAACACAATCTCCACAGTGCTATCAAAGGTCATCAGAAAGATATGATTCTACTATTTCTAAGTCTAAGGTTGTATCGTAAACTCTTCATTTGTGAAAATAGCTTGTATAAAAAATCTGAGCTGGAACAATCTGTATAAAAATAAATATCAAGTTGCCATGATACGCTGATTCTTAACAGATAATTTAAAAGAAATATTTGAAAGGCGCTGATTACTTGTGAAGATCAGCCAAAATCAAAAAAAATTTTGATTCTTGGATTATCATTTGGCCAAATTAGCAAAATAATATATCCAATGATATCCAGTAAAAATGTATATGAACTTTTAAAACCACCCACTATACTTCTGACCAAAATTGAACACATAGACCCCTAATATAAACATGTAAATTATCAGAAAGGACATGTTTTAACTTTCATGTGCCATTTGATATGATGAAAATTATGCCACTTTCACATTACTGAAATCCAGCAAACATGAAATAAATATTTTGCACCAGAATTTTCAAAGAGTGATGGAGGTCAAAGTAATGCTTCAACCATGAAGCATTTGATTCAGAAATGTGTGAGCATTTAATCCTCTTATTGCTCATTTTACATTCCATCAGGTACTACATGGCATGAATATATGCTGTCCTGGTCAATTTGCTTGTTACCACGATTGAATTGTCCCATTCTTGCCTGCTGCCTACCTCTAAAAGTTAAAGCCCCTTGGGGACAACTATGTGATCATAAAAATAATGAGGGATTCTAATCGCTTAGGGTTTATTTACTGGGGATTACCTCATTTTGTTTGAAATAATGTCCAAGAACATGTTACATAAATCAAACATTTTTCCTGAGGCTACATATTGCCAAAGATGTATCATATATTTTTACATGTTCTACTTAAAAGTAACACTAACAAGGAAGAATGAGTCTTTCCCAAAAGATTGATTCATAGACCTGAAAGTAATGTCTGTCATAGCTGAAAATAGATTTTTAGACAATATTTTTTGGCAAGGCTTCTATATTAATTTGTATGCATATCAGGAATGTTAGAAAGCTGACAGACTGACAGGAACAGTGGCCTGTCAACTCCTCTCAAACAGTTTAAGGACAACACACATCTTTACTCATTCTTCAAGGTGTATATATATTGGATTATTATGGCATTTAATTAACTTACAGTGTATTCATGATTTTAGATAACCAGTGAATGCAGTTTGGGTTTTCCTTTTGTTATTTCCCCCTACTAGATTGATATAAATGTGAAGATTTTTTCTGGGATATTTTATGCAGAGAGGCTCAGAACTATTATGAGCATCATTATAAGAAAATAATATATGGGCCACTGCAAGCAAATAATCAATCCTGATGACAGATGGCTTTATCTATGTCATGAGCATCTTTGACTTTGCAGTAGGATGTGTTTTCAAGAGCTTACAAGTTTCAATACCCATTTTTTATGACACACTTAAGGGTATAAGGAAATCTTGATTGAACACTTAGAATATGTCACTGACACTAATATGATTATTCCAAATTCAAAAAATCCATTTATAAACAAACTTACAATTATTTAGATTTTTATAAACCATAAAATTTTCATTAAGAGAAAAGAAAATCACAATAATTGCATAACCCTTTGTTTTATAAAGGGAATATTGTGTCCCTGTGAAAATAATTTCATTGTAAACAAAGTGCTCAAAGTTCACTGGTAACTACTGTAACACCACTATTATGGAAATTTTAGTATATAACATTACGTTTTCAATCAATCACAGTAAGTGTTATTTTTAATTCTGAGTATTGTTTTCTTTATTTAATGGCTTGGTATAAATATATACATGTAAATATATTTATAAACTACTTACATATTATTACTTGTAATTTAAAATACTGGTAATAATATCTACAATATATCAAACACTGAGGGGTTTATTCCTCTTTTTATACCATAAGAAAGTATAAACCAGGATTTATGGGAACATGTATCCATCTCCTGCTTTAAAACACCTTGGAATATTTTATCAATCCAAGAACATGAAGTAAGAAATGTAGAACATTAATACAAGTGAGTAATTTATTCATTTTCACTTAAGCAACAAATTATGACATAATTATGTATTTATTGTTATCAATTCATCAGTGAAAATTTCAACATTTATTAATAATATAAAACAGGGAATATTCTTCCAATTGATTATAGTCATCACATCAAATTAGTCTGGAATAGGCAGTCTTGTCTGCATATATTCCTCATGGTACCTTTCCAAGGATTCTGAGATACACTTTTATCTTGTTTTTTTTTTTTTTTTTCTCCTGTGTGTATTGACACTCTGGAAGTAAAATATTTTAGGGTGCCATGCTCTAGGAGGGAAGAAAATGGCAAGAGCTGAATAGTTCCAGAAAGTTCTTTCTTATCTCAATATGTATCATCATTATTGCATTTCAAGCCTGTGTTTGGGATTTCAAATCCCAGGAAAAGAGCAGTGAAAGAGCTTAGTTGGCAAAGCCATTTGAGCATCTTTCTAGCATAGTCACATCACAAATTCTCTCTCTTTAGATGGGTATCTGGTAATCTCTTCCAATTTCAGCAATAAATAGAGAAAAACACATCTCTATAATCAGTAAATTATTGTTTTATAGATATATCCATATTAATTGCTGCAAAAAATGAGACTGTATCAATATCTAAGTCATTTGATTTTAACACTACAAACATAAGACTTAACAGTGTTAGCTTGGGATTTCAAGTACTCAACTTCTGCATGCAATCTACAAAACACCATGCTACTGAAGCTTTATTTCTGACCTCAGAACACTGAGTTGAAAGTTAAGGTGAGAAACGAAGGTATCAACAAAATTTAAGGTCAATAAGCAATGTAGCCAAAAGCTTCAAGTCAAAATATAAAAATCACTTAGAATATTTGTGTGTAGAAACTCAGTAAATTCATTAAAATATGATAGCATGATGTAAAAGAACAGTTAAGTGGTTGAGCATTACATAAGTGAGATTCAGAAAGACAAGGAAGAAGTGGGCACCACTGAATAATAGATCATACATTAGGCTATGACAAAATACGCTTGAGTATGGGGCAAACTGCAGAACGGTGGGTTTTGTTGTTCTGTTATGTTGTTAATTCCCTAGTAAATACATTGACTATTCATTTCAGTCATATAAAATCATAAGAAAGTATAATGTTAATCATACATGATATTATGTTCTAATTCCAGAACTCAATACATTGTTTTACAAAGATTAATCCACTTATGTATAATCAAATTTTTATTTTATTTAATTTTCAATAAGAAATCTGAGCAAGGAAGTGAATCGCTTGTTACTTATTAGCAAGCCACAAAAGACCAGAGCAATTGGTCCAATGTAGGGTATCTGGTTTCTAAAGACTATATCCTGGGCATGTGTCTGTGTACAACCTAAAAAGACTACCAGAAAGAACTGCCATATTCTTGGGAAATAAATATATTCACAATTCTGCTTATAACAATTCCACATATGGAATTGTGAGAAATGTACTGTAAGCAAATGCAATGTGCAGAAATGCTTAGGGCTTTGCTCCAAGTGTGACTATCATATGTATGCAGCAAGGTAACTCAGTGCCTCAGATTCACTTTGTGTGTGTGTGTGTGTGTGTGTGTGTGTGTGTGTGTGTGTGTGTGTGTGTGTACCTTGATTTCTAACAGTAAATCTCCATTCCACATTCCTTTAGGATAAATGATCTGGTGTGCTGAGAAGAAAGCACCACTCAGCTGTGTCTTCATGAATCTCACAAAGAGCAGGAAATCAGCAACTGCAGCCTATTGCTATTAAGAAAAGACAATAAAGGAGCAAACAAGATAAAGAAAAAAGAGGTAGATACCGCAATATTGAGTTTTATATTGACAAAGGAAACAATTAACTCTAAGGGCATTGAAAAAAATCAGAGGAAAGGCAGAAGATCAGACCTCAGTACCACCTTGAGCCAGAAGCAAGAGAAGACAGGTGTCCAAAGCATATGGAATGAAACTTGAAACACAAAGATCTTCATGTAGTATATGAGGGGGATGCACAGTGTGAACTCTCATTTTTTTTTCTTTTTAAAAGTAGTTTAATTTTCATACAGCATACGATAATTAACATCATCAAGTTTTCTTAGATTCTTCACTTGAGCTGTGACTCTCTTCCTCTCAGACTGGAATGAAGGAGATAAGAGAGAGACAGAGACAAAGAGACAGAGACAGACAGAGACAGAAAGACAGAGAGACTATAGATGAAACTATTCTGACAGAAGAGAAAAGATGGCTCTCTACCATCTCCAAAGCACCATGCAGTCCATGTACTAGACAGGTGAAGGTGCTGAGAGTCACAGTAAGAGAAATAATCCAAATCTGAAACAGATGTGTGGGTCATAATGCACACGGAGGTGAAGACTGCGGGTTTTTTAAGGGAATGCAGCTAGGGTCATGATATTCAGAGAGAAAAGCAGAGGTAAATGCATATGCAGGGCAGGTATGTTTGCCTCTCCTCAGAACATAGAAACAGCGATTTCCACAGAAGGAAGAGAGGAAAATGTAGTATAAAAGAAAAATGGCAGTAGTTGAGGGAAGGGAGACACCGCATGTTTAGGATTGGGAAATACCTCTGGAGAGCTGGATTTTCAAAAGCCAGCAGGTAAGACAATCTGGTTTAGCTCCGTTGAAGTTACAAGGAGTGCAGAAGTCTTCTTTCTAACAGCAGAGAGTGACCATCACCTCTGCCAAGTAGGGCTTTGGGTGGGGGGAAAAAAAAACTACTTCCATTCAAAACAGAATAAATACTGAAAGATATGACTTTCTACTTTATTTCATTCTTACTGTTTTATTGGATATTTTCTTTATTTTCATTTCAAATGTTATCCCCCTTTTCTGGTTTCCTTCCCTCCCAGAAACACCCTATCACATTCTCCTTCCCCCTGCTTGTATGAGGGCGTTACTCTGCCCGCCCACTTACTTCCACCTTCCTTCCCTCGATTCCCCTATACTGGGGCATCTATGAAGCTTCCATGGGACCAAGAAAAAGTTCTGCTTGTGTGTTTTAATTGTTCTACATTTCTTCACACTTAGATTGACTTTAATATCTGCTTTTTATACTTCTGAACTTATTCTACTCTGTTATATGTTGATATGTGTGTGTGTGTTTCCTTCTCTTCTTCTTCATTGCTTTTCATTTTTCATCTTTTGTATTACCTCCTAATTTTCTTTCTTAACCTTATTATTAAGTTCAAAACCTTTAAGGCAAATTTGTTCAGAAGTCATGGTTCTTCACGAACCCTAACACACCCCTACTTTCTCTACCTGATTGTATGTGTAGCTGACATGTACAATGTGTTTCTTACAATTAAAACCCTGTTTTGTCGAATTTCTGTTCTGTTTGTTTCTTTGGTTTTGCCTCTTTCCCCTTCCATATAATTCAGCAGACAATAACACTACAATAACTACGCACAAAAAAGACTTATACATAATAAAACAAGTGTGATAAAGTGTGGACATATACTGCTACTGAGATGATTCAATGGAGAAAGACATCTGCTGACAAGGTTACTTAACACAACAAGAGAAAAATCCCAACTCACCTGAAATAACAAGCACATTAGAACAAGACCTGATTTCTTTCCTAGGATTTCTATCTCCAGAGTTGTCTCCCTTTGGGTTTTCTTCATTGTTTCTACTTCCATTTTTAGATCTTGGATGGTTTTGTTCAATTCCATCAACTGTTTTGTTGTGTTTTCCTGTAATTCTTTAAGGGATTTTTGTATTTCTTCTACCTGTTTAGCAGTGTTTGCCTGTAATTCCTTGGATTTTTGTGCTTCCTCTTTAAGGGATTCTACCTGTTTAGCAGTGTTCTCCTGTAATTCTTTAAGGACTTCTACCTGTTATCCATGTTCTCCTGTATTTCTTTAAGTGAGAAATTAATGCTATTCTTAAAATTCTCTACCAGCATCATGAGATATGATTTTAAACCCGAAACTTGCTTTTCAGGTGTGTTAGGGTATCCAGGCTTCGCTGTGGTTGACATACTGGGTTCTGATGATGCCCAGTGGTCTTGGTTTCTGTTAGTAAGATTCTTACATTTGCCTTTCACCGTCTGGTAATCTCTAGTGTTAGATGTTCTAGCTGTCTCTGGCTGGAGCTTGTTCCTTCTGAGATTCTTTAGCCTCTGTCAGCACTCCTGGCAATCCAATTCTCTCATGAGACCCAATGGTCAGAGCACTCTCTGTAGGCAAGCTCTTCTCTTGCAGGGAAGTAGCATAGAGGTCTGGAGCTCAGATTCACCTCCTGAGTCCCAGGTCAGTCCTGGAGGCCGATTCTCCTCTGGCAGGGAAGGTGCCCAGGTTCTGGGTCTCAGCTCTGCCTCCTGGCTGAGGAAAAAGTCCAGAAGGAACCTTGTCAAAAGAAGCTCTGTTGCTTCTGTTACCCATGTGCTCTCCTGTGTAGACTGGTCTCAGTGATCCCAAGACCCTGGGTGTGCTAGGGTCTGCCAAGTTTGCACCGAAGATGGTGCAGGCTGGTGCCTACAGGAATGAACCCCTGCTGCTGGTTGTATAGGGTTCTTTGGTGCCTGTTTTTGCTGGCACAAGATCCTCTGGGTTTTTTGGAACAGATGTTGAGTTCCACTCACCAGTGATCTCAAGATCCTGGGTGTGCTAGGGTGCCTGCAGCATGGAGAGTACTCTGGGTACCTTGGGACCCTCCTCCAAGTTCCCACCCCAAATGGCACAGGGCTGGTGCCAACCAGAATGAACCGCAGCCAATGGTCAGGCAGGTTTCCTTTGTCCCTGATCCTGCTAGCGCAATGTCACTTGATCTTTGACAAGATCCAGTGGGGGGAAAAAGAAAAAACAAACAAACAAACAACAACAACAACAACAACAACAACAGCAAAAACACAGCATTTTCAACATATGGTGCTGGCACAACTGGCGGTTATCATGTAGAAGAATGTTAATTGATCCATCCTTATCTCCTTGTAAAAAGCTCAAGGCTAAGTGGATCAAGGAACTGCACATAAAACCAGAGACACTGAAACATAGAGGAGAAAGTGAGGAAAA
>NC_034594.1:9377090-9389623 GCF_900095145.1 Mus pahari | reverse complement strand
AATGCAAATCAAAACAACCCTGAGATTCCACCTGACACCTGTCACAATGGATAAGATCAAAAATTCAGGTGACAGCAGATGTTGGTGAGGATGTGGAGAAANAGGAACACTCCTCCATTGTTGGTGGGATTGAAAGCTGGTATAACCANTNTGGAAATCAGTATGGCGGTTTCTCAGAAAATTGGACACAGTACACCTGGTAAATCCAGAAAAGCCTCTCCTGGGCATATACCCAGAAGATGTTCCAACTTGTAATAAGGACACATTCTCCACTATGTTCATAGCAGCATTATTTATAACAGTCAGCAGATGAAAAGAATCCAGATGTCCCTCAACAGAGGAATGGATACAGAAAATGTAGGACATTTACACAATGAAGTACTACTCAGCAATTAAAAACAATGAATTCATGAAATTCTTAGGGAAATAGATGTATCTGGAGGATATCATCCTGAGTGAGGTAACCCAGCCACAAAAGAACACACATGATATGCATTCATTGATAAGCAGATATTAGCCCAGAAAGTTAAAATATCCAAGATACAATTTTCAAAATACATGAAACTCAAGAAGGAAGAAGACCAAGTGTGGATACTTCCCTCCTTAGAATGGGTAACAAAATACTCATGGAACAAATTTTAAAGATGAAGTTCGGAGCTGAGACAGAAGGAAGGATCATCCATCCAGAGATGGCCCCACCTGGGGATCCATCCCATGTACAATCACAAAACCCAGACACTATTGCATATGCCAGAAATATTTTGCTGACAAGACCCTGATATAACTATCTCTTGTGAGTTTATGCCAGTGTCCGGCAAATACAGAAGTGGATGCTCACAGTCATCTAGTGAATGGAACACAGGGCTTCTACTACTACTACTACTACTACTACTACTACTACTACTACTACTACTACTCTCACACACACCAACACATACACACAAAGACTGGTAAATTAATCTTAATGAAAATCTACTATATTCATAGATAAGTGATTTGTTCAACCATCATCTGTCAAGTTTTCTCTTGTAGCAGATGGGAACAAATATAAAAACCCACAGCCAGACATTATGTAGAGAATTGGAGACCTTGCAATACTCTTCCCTAAATTGAATGTCTTTGTCAAGTTCCTCATCTCATTGCTCAGGAGAGAACCCTGTGGAAGAAGAGACCAAAAGAACATAAGAGCCAGAAGGAATAGAGGACATGAAGAAAACATGACCCTCTAAATCAACTGAGCAAGCTCATATAAAATCACAGAGACAAAACCGAATGCTACATGCACAGGTCTTTGGAATTTATATTAGAGCTTTCAGATTAGTGGTTTTATGTAAGTCCTAAGTGTGTGAATATGTACATGTCTGATTCTTGTGTCTTCTCTTAGGCTCCTTTCTTTTTGTTGGTTTGCCATGTCAAAATTTGATGGTATGTTTTTATTTTGACATGTTTTGTTGTTGTTTCTTAGAAGCCTCCTCTATTCTCATGAGATAGATAAAGGAAGTAAGTTTGAATGGGAGAAGTAGGAAGGAACTGGAATACGTTTGATTTATTCTTAAAAAAAAAAAAAACACTGTTCATATTATATATTGAGTTTTACAATAGATCTCCAAATTGTTTTTTCTGCAAATATAAAAATAACAATTTAACAATAATAGCTTCAAAGACATCTTTAGCACCAAAGAGGAGACAGTTTCAGTTTTGAGGTCTTGGTAAAGAACATGATTTTGAAAAAAAAATAGAGAGAGAGAGAGAGAGAGAGAGAGAGAGAGAGAGAGAGAGAGAGAGAGATGAAGAAAATAGAGCCTAATATTCAATAATGCAAATGTCACTTTTATTTCCTCTGTTAAAGTGGTGAGATAACTTTACCCAAGCTGTTTTATTATACAGCTTGAGCTTAACACAAACCATTTCTTTCTCTGTCTTAATTATCCTTCAGCCTAGGCCTGGAAACTTCTACCCTCCATATATTCTATTCTTCCAAACTGACTGATACAATCCAATTTTTCTCAGCTTCTGACTAAATTGCTCTGCTTGGCCTCATACTAACTTTGGCAATATGTGCTAATATTCTACTTACTTCTCATTCTCTTGCTTGTTATGTTTTAACCTGTGTCAAGCTTATTTTTTCTGCAATCTGCATCAGGAAAACTGTCCCAGTAAAATTGTCAATTGCCATAAACACATCACCCCCTCCTCTCTCAAGACGCCAGTACTGTACTCATGTAAGTTGGTCATGTTCTAGTTTTGATTCAATCTGTCAAATCTTTCTGTGATCTATCACTTTGTCTGCCCTTCAATTAGACTAAATTTTCAAACATGTCTGTTTTCTTCTATAAAATAAAATTACCTTCATTGTTAGGGATTAAAGGTTTGTACTAAAAGCTTGTCTCTGTTCTGGCCAGAACATTCTGTATTCAAGGTTGTGTCTGAATTCCCAGTGGATTGCAACTTAGGATAGGATACCTTGCCATAACAGTAATATTTCTGGAATAAAATTCCTCTATACAATACTTCAAAGCCAAAAAAAAAAAAAAGAAAGAAAAAAAATCAAAATCTGAATACTTTAATGGATACAGGAAAAGAAAATCTAAAAGGTGGCAATCCAACTAAAAGTAATATAAGTTGAACTGTTCACTGAATTTTCTGGAAATCATAAAGCACTTATATGGGAATATAGAATGTAGGCCTCAAACCAAAACTTAATCAGAAGACATGAAAAATGCCTTATACATTAATAAAAGTTATAATTCACTAAGATTATCTATATATTCAATTTTATAGAATTATACTAATTCTCAAAATTTCTAATATCTGCATAAACTATAATAGAAGATTTCTTTGCTATTCATTTCTTTCAAAAGCTGGAAATAATGAGCTTTAGAGTTAATCTACACAATATATTATTAGTGTTAATTGTAATCTTCAAAATATTTCATCCAACAGTTCCTGTATAATGTACATTCTTAAGAGATTTGTTAGAGTAGTGGTCCTCTTAGTGGTGCTTTAGTACAGTTTCTTTTGTTGTTGTGGATCCAATCACATAACTGCCATTTTGCTACTATTGTGAATTATAATGTAAACATCTGTGTTTTCCTACAGTGTTACATGACCCCTGTGTAAGAGTCATTAGACTTCCATAGGTTGAGTACTAATGCCTAGGAGCTTTGCTAAGGTGTATCTTATTATAAGAAGAAATCAAATATTTAAAAATATAAAATGAATAAATGTAACTTTTGCATCTTATTAACTCACAGCAAAATAAAAAGTTGAATTGAATAGGAAGATGAATTAAAAACACTACACCAATAGTTGGAGATTAACCAAAACACTCATTGATATGTAATTAAAAACATTAGGGTAGAAATTTTAGCAGTCCTAAAGTAGTTCTGTGAACCTGAAAACACAACACATCAGATCACCAGCAATGCAGCTAGGCAGGTCTAATAAGGAAGCTTACAGGTGCAACTTCTTAAGTGAAAAAGTGAGAAAGTTGTCAAATAAATAATTTAATGATCTATCTCAGAGGCTTAGCAAAGTAAGCATATTTAAACACATAAGCAATGAAAGAAAAGAACTTACACAGATTGGGTGAGAATAAATAAAATAAACACTAAAAAAAAATCACAGAAAATTATGTAACAACATTTCCTTTAGATTAAATTAAAATTTTAAAATTGATAGCAAAATCAAAATATGAAAGAAGAGAAAAAAACCCAAATCAATATAATTAGAGACTTGTTACCACAAATATTATGGGACGCAGAAAACTATTGAGGAATATATTTTAAGCCAATAATCTAAAATATTATGCAATCTGAAGAAACTCAATAATGTCTACATATATGAGCCATGTCAATATTAAATCAATATAATATAAATGATGTTATACCTAAATAAATAATATAAAGATTTTAAACAAGTGTATAAAAAGCAACTTGATTCACACAATAATAGAATCGACCAAAAGGAAGCATACTAGACCATGCAACCTACTGCTTTTTAAGAGGAAGGAGAAAAGTCACCAAAGTGTAGAGACAGATTTTACAGAGTAGAAAAAAATTGCACTTAATTAGTTATATTTCTTACAAATATTTTGAAATAAGTAACAAAATAAACCTCCACAAGGAGGGGTTTATTTTGGTTCTTAGTTAACAAATATGTTCCAAGATGCTAAAGACATCATGGTAACAGGAGCTGAAGGTACCTGATCACATTGCAGATGAAGTCAGAAAGCATGGGGATGAATAATAGTTTCCACACTTCTGATTTTATTAGATATAGACTATAAGTCAGATAATGGTGCCATCTATAGTGGGCTTTCTGTATTCAATTGATATAATTTAGAAACTGCTGCACAGATGAGTGTTCAGATTTTTGTCCTAAGTAAATCTAAATCTTTTCATATTGACAGTAATATTAATTACTTCCTATACCTCTATAATGTGGATTAACAATGACAACAGCACCAAGACCAAAACCTTACACTTTCTAATCAATAAATGGAAAATGAATTGGCTATGTCTGAAATGATGTGTAAATTGACAAAAAGATATTATTCTAAATCTTTAAGTTCCAAAGGGATCTACAAGGATATTCAAATTAAAAGTTTTCAATATTCAGTTTCATTCAACTCAAAATACTATCAAGAAACAAAGCTGTATATCCTGTGTGTTCTTTTGTGATTGCATTACCTCACTCAGGGTGATATTGATTGGGTTACCTCACTCAGGATGATATCTTCCAGATCCATTCATTTGCTATGAATTTCATAAATCCATTGTTTTTAATAGCTGAGTACTACTCTATTGTGTAAATGTACCACATTTTCTGTATCCATTCCTGTGTTGAGGGACATCTGGGTTCTTTCCAGCTTCTGGCTATTATAAATAAGGCTGCTATGAACATAGTGGAGCATGTGTCCTTATTAGATGTTGAAACATCTTCTGCCCAGGAGGGTCATTGCTGGATCCTCCGGTATTATTATGTCCAATTTTCTGAGGAATTGCAAAACTGATTTCCAGAGTGGTTGTACAAGCTTGCAATCCCACCAGCAATGGAGGAATGTTCCTCTTTCTCCACAATCACACCAGCATCATCTGTTACCTGATTTTTAATCTTAGCCATTCTGACTGGAGTGAGGTGGAAACTCAGTGCTGTTTTGATTTGCATCTCCCTGAAGACTAAGGATGTTGAACAAATTTTTGTGTGCTTCTAAGCCATTTGGTTTTCCTCAATTGAAAATTCTTTGTTTAACTCTGTAACCTAATTTTTAAGAGGGTTATTTTGTTTTCTGGAGTCTAATTTCTTGTGTTCTTTGTATATATTAGATATTAGCCCTCTATCAGATTTATGATTGTTAAAGATCTTTTCCCAATCTGTTGGTTGCCTTTTTGTCTTATTGGCAGTGTCATTTGCCTTACAGAAGCTTTGCAATTGTGTGTGGTCCCATTTATCAATTCTTGATTCTATAGCACAAGCCATTGGTGTTCTGTTCAGGGATTTTCCCGCTGTGCTCATATGTTCAAGGCTCTTTCTCATGTTTTCCTCTATAAGTTGCAGTGTCTCTGGTTTTATGTGGAGTTCCTTGATCCACTTGGACTTGAGCTTTGTACAAGGAGATAATAATGGATCGTTTCACATTCTTTTACATGCTAACTACCTGTTGAGCCAGCACCATTTGCTGAAAATACTGTCTTTTTTACACTGGATTGTTTTAGCTCCATTGTCAAGTGACCATAGGATTCATTTCTGGGTCTTCAATTCTATTTCATTAATCTACATTTCTGTCACTGTACCAGTATCATGCACATTTTAGTCACATATGAAACTCAAGAAAATGGAAGACCTAAGTGGATACTTCAATCCTTCTTAGAAGGGGGAAAATAGTCATAGGAAGTAGTTACAGAGACAAAATGAAGAGAGGAGACTGAAGGAATGTTAATTTATAGACTGTTCCACCTGGGGATCCATCCCATATACAACCATCAAACCCAGAAGTATTGTCGATGCCAACAAGAGCTTGCTGATATAGCTGTCTTCTGAAAGGCTCTACCAGTGTCTGACAAATACAGAAGTGGATGCTCATAGCCATCCATTGGATGGAGCACAGGGTCTGCAATGAAGGAACTAGAAAAAATAACCAAGGAGCTGAAGGGTTTTGCAGCCCAAGAAACAAAAATGAACCAGTATCCCCCAGAGCTCACAGAGACTAAACCACCAAGTAAAGGAAACACATGGTGGAACTCATGACTCTATCTGATTATGTAGCAGAGGGTGGCCTAATGGTCATCAATAGGAGGCGAGGCCCTTGGTCCTGTAAAGGCTCTATACTGCAGTGTAGGGGAATGCCAGGGCTAGGAAGTAGGAGTGGGTGGGTTGGTGTGCAGGGTCAGAGAGGAGGGAATAGGGGGTTTTCGGAGGGGAAATCAGAAAAGGGTATAAGTTTTGAAATTTAAATAAAGAAAATATGTAATAAAAAAGAAAGAAACAAATTAAAAAGAAACCAAATGTAGCCTAGATTGATTGTTGATTGCTTATTAGCACTTGCTTTTTCTTGGAGAAGATATATTCAGTTCCCAGCACACATGTGATTTCTAACAACCATTGTAATTATGCATATTGTATGCATATATACACTTAGGTAAAATACTAGTATATATAAACTTTAAAATAATAAACCTAAGAGAATACAATAAAAATGTGGTCAAAGATTTGAGGAAATAGTTCTGTTTATATCGTGTTGAACAGAAAAGTGTAAACTTGTAAACTTTAGAATGGAAATAAAACAGCTCGAAATAGAATGACTATATGAGGAATATGTGTTTATAAACAGGAATTGGCATACTCCAGACACTTGTACATCGGTGTTTATTGCTGCAATATCTGTTTTATCCAAGATATTGGAATAGCCTAGATTTTCAAGGCAGGACAAGTTTGTAGAAATACTTTATATACATATATAGTGGCATCTAATTCAGCTATAAGGAAAAATGAATATAACATTTTCAGGAAAATGAATAGAACTATAGGTCATACTAAATAAAAACATTCACGATAAAACAGAATTGTTTCATGTTTCCACAGCACATTTATACATGTAATATATCTCATATATACAATATATATGATAAACATATACATGTACCATATCTCATATATATAACATGACATGACATGACATGACATGACATGACACCACAAAAGAGGCTCTTTGAATGGAAGGAATAGATCAAAAATGACAATGGCTTAATGAGGAATGGTAGCCAGAAGGAATAATATGAGCAGAGAAAATATTATATTGTGTGCATATATATATACTTATATATAAAACACTTAACACACAAACACACACACACATTTATGTATATGTATATACATATACATATACTCACATAGATGTTATAAAGACACATAGCATTGTATATAAGAACTAAGATAATATACTAACTAATACAAAGAGAAAAATACTATAAACAGTTACTGAGAACTGTATTATATAATTAGAAAAAGAAGGTGTGGATGAGCACTAGACAGTCTGATAGTATCAGAGAGTTAAATAGTCTTTTTTTTCTTATTATGTGCCCAGAGTTATTTTAAAAACACCTATTTAGTAATTTATAACTGAAAACAATCTGAATCACTGGCATTCTTCTTCTCTCTGTATGAAAAAGTTTAGAGGGATGGAGGTTAAATACAATACCCAAGGCTCACAGCATATCTAAGACAGGCAGAAAATAAATGCTATGGATTTGTTTTCATTTAGTAACCATATTTTCTGGAAATAGATTATTCTTCATGCATATTAGGTCTATCCTCCTAGGAGTGAAGTTAGACTGAGCCACAAAGTCTGTTTTAAAATCAGGCCCATTCCTCCTTACTAGTAGCTCATTAGCTTGGTAAATGATGACTGTGTATATATTTTGTCAGGGGAGCATGAGGGGAACAACATTTGATTGTACTGGATTTTGAAGAATAATTTATTTCATCCTTAGATCTGAAACATAACAAATCTCAGAATGCCTCAATAGTCACATTTACATCAATTTTCTTCACTCTTACACCTTTTCTTAGATTAGAAAACCTCTCTTTTGTTCAACTATTGAAATTACTGTTATGCATACATTGAAGGACATTTATCTAAAATCTAACATTTGTCTGAATGTGTATGAGAATATGTGTATATGTATTTACACCTGTGTGTAGATATATAGTGTCAACATATAAACAAAGACTACATATCCATGATATAATACTAATGTATGGATTTGTAAAAATTACTGAAATTTTAGATTTCCAAATACTTTCCTAATTTTATTTGTTTATGATTTAATTCATTTGGCTATTGTCACATCTCATCATATTTCATAGGTATGTGTATTCTGAATTTTCCAGAAGTAAAAGTTTAAGGTTTAAGTTTTAGGGAGAACTGCTCAGATGTTTTGCAAAGTATTCTATCTTAAATTTTTCTAGCTGTTAGACTTGGGAGATATTTCTTAAGATGACTACAGATGTAAGATGCCATTCTTTCTACATCAAGCAAAATACTTCCCAGATCATGACTGATCACTGTTCATTTGAGCCCCAGTGGGCCAACATTGAGGGTGTTTTTAAAAGTTGCGCAACTCACTCTCTCATTATTTTACATACTTCATTGTAAATAAGTCATAGTGTACAAGCAACACTTAGATAGTTACTCTGCACTTTCTTGAAGTATTAACTGCCTATTGAGTTCTAAGCATTATACCCAAGATCTGAAGCACAGGAATAAAATATGTTCATTTTTTGAGAAAAACTATATATAATTTAACTTCAATTTCATGTATAGGAGACTGAAATGCTTTATTTATATGGTAAAAATTTATTGTAGTAGTCTAAATTAATCAATACTTATTTTACCCATTGTTGAAAATACAATATTGTTCTATTTGGAGATACAAAGTGTTCCTCTTTGTCCATTAAGTTTCATTTTTGTCTCCCATTTAACTACTGTCCTTTTTCATTTAGCAATGCCCCATTTCAGTGTGTGTGTGTGTGTGTGTGTGTGTGTGTGTGTGTGTGTGTGCTGTGTCTGTGTCTGTGGGTGTGTGTTGTGTTTAATACAGCTTGTGTAGTATCACCTTGTTTTCCAGAGCTATAGGATACTGCAATGATTACGTTATACAATTTTCAGTTTCATAAATCAGCTTATTATTCTAGGAGCTGTGTTTTGAAAGAAGTTTTGATAGGCTTATGGATACTGGTATGTTATATGTAATTGTATATAGATGTAGAAAACAGATGTGCAGGTAGGGGTATAGATAATGTGTATGTGCATGTGTTTTTGTATGTGATGCGTTTGTGTATATGTGTGCCTGAGTATGTGTATATACACACACACATGATTAAACACATGCATCATGAATAATATAAGAAATCATAACTATGGCAGGAGTATCTCAGGAGGAGTTAGAAAATCAAGGGATTAGAGAAATGGAGAGGACGTTCTTATGTGTGAAATTGTTAGAAAATTTAAACTGTCATAAATTATTCTATGAATAAAATCACAAATATCTTCAAAATTGGCTAGAACTAATTACTAATCACAGACAAATTCATTTGTGAATGTGTGGAAAAGTACATGCACATAGTCAAGTTTTATTTCTCATATTTTGATTTTTAAAGAGCATCCTATATGAATCATCAAGATTTTACTCCTTAAAGATCGTGTTTGTTAGCAAATACAAAAAAGGAAAAAAAAGATAAATAAAATAAAAGTCTCAAAATAACAGAACACTCAATTGAATAGAATCTTAAGTATACCTGAAAAATAAAATTTGTTGCACAAAAGATACCATGGTATGATGGATGAGTGAAGGAAATCAATTTTAGATTGTACTAAATATTCACAGAAAGCCAAGAATATAATCAGAGGAATACCTTATCTTTGACTCTATTTTCTTTTGAAATTATAAATACAAAATTCCTTCCTTCCTTATTCTCTCTCTAAGTCCTATCACTATATAATCCTCCCTGATGACCTTCAAATCCCTATTGTGTTTGTTCATTTATTGTTATTGCATTCATACATGCATATGTATATACATATTTATTTATAAATCACAATGGTTTCAAATGGAAGGATTTTTCAGTTCCTATAGAACAGTTAAACATCCTGGTTTTTGCTTTTTCTTTTTTTCAAGGAAACTATATCTTCATTGAACACTTGGTATACAGAATTTTACGTGAATGGGAATAAGGAACATTTTTCATAAGAAGCAATCCTGTAAGATATGCCTTAGAGGCTCTAATTTATAATGAAGTGTTAACACAGATAATTATAGAGTCTTAGACGTCATAAATCTGCAGTTCAGAAGCCGATAACCTAAAAGAGGTAAAGAGGAGAACACATGCTGATTTGAAGACCTGGGCAATAATTGGTTACATAATCTTAGCCCTGTATTGTAGAGGTCTCAACTAGAAAAGATCCTGGTATTGATTCAACTCTGAGCCTGACTGCTAAGGAAAAATCCAGGTGGGAGCTAAAATGCAGTCCTTCAGTGAGCCACATTCAACCTTTCAGTTTTCTTACTTTCGTTCTGTTCAATTGTTTGACGTTTAAAGGAGGCCTATTTCCATGGGGCAAAGCATTTGTTTTTTTCAATTTAACAACACAAATTTTTATTACCTCTATTTAAAGGAAAAGAAAGAAAAAGAAAACTAAGTCATTGGAGGCAATAGTTAAACTACCCTCTACTCTTTCTTGATTCCAAAGTATGAATTCCTCAGTGCTCTACCATCAAACCTAGAAAATGCAGCACAAAATAGATCAAGATTGCTAGAACCAGAAACCTCAATCATGAGCTAAAATAAAGCTTTACTTCTTTCAAAGTTCATTTATTTCAAGAAAATTTCATAGGGAATGAAAACTACATAACATTGTTTATTTCATCTTGATATAAATAAGTGATAATTATTGAGAAAATATTCATATCTTTCAGGTTTTCCAATTTGGTGGAGCACAGATTTTTAAAGTATGATTATCTGTATATCCGCAGTATCTGATGCTATATATCTTTGTTCATTTATGATTTTATTAAATAGGGTATTTTCTCTCTGTCTTTTAGTTATATTGGATAGGTGCTTTTCTATCTTCTTGATTTTCATGAAGAAATACTATTTGTTTTATTGATTCTTCATTCCTATTTTATTGATTTCATCTTTGAGTTTGATTATTTCTTGTCCTCTACTCCACTTGGATATGCTTACATCTTTTGTTCTAGAGATTTTAGAGGTAGTGTTAAGTTGCTGGTTTGAGATCTTTCCAACACTTTTGCATAAGAAGGTACTCTGAAGGTTATGGAAAGAGAAACCTGGACCAAGAAACAAAACCTATGACCTACAATCTGTCCTGCCTGACAGTTATGCTGGGGCAATGTTGGCACAAAGTTTGTGGAGAGGCCATTATACGTTGGGTTTAACTTGAGGCCCACACCATGAGAGGGAGCCCATGCCCTACTCTGCTTAAAAGTTGGAAAACAAAGACTAGATATTGGTAACCAAAGGCAACTAGCAAAACAAGTCAATTAAATTATTCCTGAAGATATTCAGCTATACTCATTGATAGATTGTCCAGTCATCATGACAGAGGCTTGTCTCCTGCCCAGAAAACAGTAGGTACAAGACATACATCCCCACATTATGCAGAGAAAGTATCTCAATTAGATATCTTCATCTGGTCCCACACTTAGGAGATTTGGGAACCCAGTAGAAGAGGTAAAACAAATATTGTAGGGATCAGAGGGTTTGAAGGTCACCAGAGAATGGTCCATGGTATCAAGCAATCATGGCACACATTAGGTCAGAGACTGAAATGGCAAGCAGTGGACCCGGGCATGGTTTAGTCTGCATCAGTTCTCTGATTATATACTATAGCTGTTACCTTGATGTTTTTGTGGGATTAGCAGTGGTAACAGGAAAATGTATTGACTTTTGTGCCTACATTTGGGACTTCTTTTCTCCTATTGAGCTGCTTTATCTAGCATCAACTGAGGGATTTTGCCTTATTTTATTGTGTATTGCTTTGTTCTTTTTGGTTCAATTCTCTTGGAGGTCTGCTATATTCTGAAAGTGAAATATGGAGAGGGGATTTAGAGGAGGGGAAAGAAGTGGTAGGGGTGGGAGGAGTAGAGGAAGTAGAACTTTGATATGTACTATATGAGAGAAAAATCTATTTGCAATAAAAAATAAATAGAGCTACATGACACATATATCATTTTAAAGATTACATTTACTTCTGAATTACCCCAGAACAATTTAAGAACCTGAAGATTTCAAATGTAAATATTACCAAAGTACAAACTTGATTCTATAATTTGAATTAGGGTTTAGTTGTGTGCTGGGGCTCATCAGTGTAATTCTAAAACTTGCATTATAGTGGCCGCTTGTGAAGCTATGCCAGTACCTGGCAAACACAGAAGTGGATGCTCACAGTCAGCTATTGGATGGAACACAGGGCCCCCAATGGAGGAGCTAGAGAAAGTACCCAAGGAGCTGAA
>NC_034594.1:9373527-9376000 GCF_900095145.1 Mus pahari | reverse complement strand
CTCCCCAAACTGCTTCTTGGTCATGATGTTTGTGCAGGAATAGAAACCCTGACTAAGACAGTGATGATATAGCCCTTTGAAACAAAGGTAAGATTGCAAGAGGTATATAAACAACTGTTTAAAAAAAAAAAAAAAAAAAAAAGACATGATTGCTATTCCCTGAATAGACATTCAGAATACTGTGTAGGTACTATACAAATGCAGTATAGCTCAAACCTTGAAAGAGAGAGGTTTAATCATAAACAGGAATGGACCCAGTCTATCTTTACTATAAGATGGGTTTTAAGCCAAAGATGGTGGCAAGTTCTTACATGAGAACTTATCTCAAGATAATATATTTTAATACACGTTTACATTCTTCCACTTTAAACAGAGAGTTAATAAAGAAAAATAAATTAAAGAAAAGCATTCTGAGGTTTTCCTTTTGTTAGGTATAGAAAAATGCAGTAAATGCTCTACTGATAGGATACCTTGTAACATGCATTACACTCTCTTCAGTCTGCTTGATTTATTCCCTGGCTTCCATCCTAAAATGCAGTGAGCCATAAACTAAGTGTATCTCTAAACCTCATAAACTTTGTAAGTTTTAGCTGCTGCTTAAAAGACATAACAATCTTGATCTACTTGGAGAAATGAAACAAGGACTTAGTCGAAAAAGAGACTGAATGAATGAAATCTCTGCATTTCTACCCAAACCACACAGAATTAACAATTGTCACATTTTATGAAGAATTCCCAATATGAAGCACATGAGTTCCCAGTTCTCTATTTTCCTTTAGAATCCCAATTTCAATGACTACACAATAATAAACATTGGCAAATTCTTAAGAAAAAAATGACATATTCTCAAACCACTCTAGTTCATTAATACACTGCAAATAGATACCGAACACACAGCACGTCTGGAAGAAAATGACAGTATGTTCTACTCTGATTGTTGTTTAGAATAATTATGTATTCAAAGTTCCCCAGAGACAATTCAGCTTAAGTGACATCCGTTATGATATACTGCCTACTTCCTCTTTTAAATTAAGAATGTTTAAAAATAGACATATAATGAGAAATGAAAAAGTAAACATCCATTTGCACTTATCACTTACTTGATGGGTAATTGGAAGATAATTTGTAAGCTATTTTTAATAATTTGAATTTATTTTCATGATTATTTTCTTTTGCTTTATTTTTCAGTTCTACAAGGTATTATTTAGGATATCTATAATTTGAAGTGTCTCATTTAAAAAAAAAATGGATCCCATAAGCATATGACTAATGACCTAAGTATTTATACTCAATTCAAGCAAAACAAACACACATATATTTAGTTTACATGTATACATATATACATTTAGTGAATAATATGCACATAAGCATACAAATATATTTCATGTATAACATATGTATACTAATATTATATTATTATGCATATATTCAAGTAATAATATCTTTTTAGATATAATAATAAATCACTCACATATTCTTCCTTCGATAATTTTTTTTAGGTTAGGTATTTGACACAGAGTTTTAAAATTTAAACAGATAAAAAATAAGATATCTATAAAATTACTTGAAAGATATCCATAAAATTACACTTGGTCACAGAAAAAATAATGAAATCATGTACCTATAAAGTTTTTAATTTTATAAAAAAGTACTTTAATTTTCAATTAAAATTTAATTGTATCACTTGCTCCTCTCTTTTCGTTACTTCAAATGCCTTCTGTTTCATCAAATGCATGGCCTTATTGACTTCCAGTGATGTTGTTTTACACATACACACATACACACACACACACACACACACTCTTATTAGTATATAGATATTATCTGCTGAGTCAATTTATTGTTGCTTCTTTGCATATCATCTCACCCTATACTCTTTCCCTCTTTAGCAATAGAGCTGATCCCTCCTGTTCCTGTTACAGTCCATCCACGAAGAAATCTACTCTATTCCTCTTCCCGAGTGAGATCCACATATCCCTGTTGAGCCTTCCTTGTTTTTAGCTTCTCAGAGTCGGTGGATTATAGTATGATTATTCTTTACATCTAACATTCACTTAGAAGAGGGTATATACCATGTTTGACTTCCTGTACCAGACTTACCTTACTCAGAATGATTTTCTCTAGTTTCATTCATTTGCCTGAAAAAAATTCATGATGTCATATTTTAACAGCTGAACAATATTCCATTGGGTAAATGTACCACATTTTCTTTATTCATTCTATGAGAAAGGGAGAAGAATATAATAAATAAATAAATAAATAAATAAATAAATAAATGTTATGTGAGCACAATAAGCAAATGAAATATATATTGCATTGTAAAAAACAGTCTTCTTCAATCACAAAAGAACACACATGATATGCATTCACTGATAAGTGGATATTAGCCCAGAAACCTAGAACACCCAAGATACAATCTTCAAAACACAAGAAAATCCAAAAGAAGGAAGAACAACACGTGGATACTTCATTC
>NC_034594.1:9366214-9373516 GCF_900095145.1 Mus pahari | reverse complement strand
GCACTCTCCCCGGCAGTGCAGCAGAGCAAAGATGGCTCGCCTTCTGGTTCAGGCCTGGGAGCCATAATTAACTTCTTAATTCTGCTTTGGATTTTCATCGCTTCTCCACACCTAAAGAATGGTATAGTTCTTGCAAAAAGTATGTTAAGACAAATATATGGGAAAACATGTAATGAGTAGTTTAAAGTTCTAAAAGATAGAAATAATACTATTTGCAATGCAGATATTTAAATTACTTCATTCATATTTTCAGAAAACATAAACAACTAGAAAATGATTTTTTATTTATTTTTATTTTTTCCAATTTATTTTATTAAGTATTTATTTCATTTACATTTCAAATGCTATACCAGAAGTCCCCTATACCCTCCCCCCCCGTACAACTACCCACCCACTCCCACTTCTTGGCCCTGGTGTTCCCCTGTACTGGGGCATATAAAATTTGCAAGACCAAGGGACCTCTCTTCCCCATGATGATCAACTAGGCCATCTTCTGCTACATATGCAGGAAGAGACATGAGCTCTTGGGATACTGGTTAGTTCATATTGTTGTTCCACCTATAGGGTTACAGACACCTTCAGCTCCTTGGGTACTTTCTCTAGCTCCTCCATTGGGGGCCCTGTGTTCCATCCAATAGCTGACTGTGAGCATCCACTTCTGTGTCTGCCATGCACTGGCATATCCTCAAAAGAGACCACTATATCAGGGTCCTTTCAGAAAAATCTTGCTGGCGTATGCAATAGTGTCTGCATTTGATGGCTGATTATGGGATGGACCCCCGTGTGGGGCTGTCTCTGCTTTATACTGAATGAAAAATTTAGGTCATTTCATATCCAAGTTTCATTTATACTGAGACTGCTTTCCTGGAAACACATAAGTCAGATATCAAAATAATCTCTATTGCTTACTTTGAATAAAATATGCAGTTTTATTACATATTTATTACAATAAAGGAGATTTGCCAAATTTAGCTTAAGCAATTCTTCAGAAAACTGCACAATCAGGATTACATGCTGCATTGCTTAGAACTCTTAGTAAGAAAGCTCTAATTTGATTTACCAGGATGGACAAATACTCCCACCTATTGCTTTGTATATGACAACTTTGGGGAATGGTTGTTGAGGCTGATTGCCTGCTCAGTCTTGCCAGATAATCCTTTAGGTCCAACTCAATATTTTGTTCAATGAAGCCTACAGCATGTCAGTGCCACTATACTGCCCCTTCCCTATAGCCTGTCTTGTTGTGCCTGATGAGTTGTCTTAGTGAAGAGCAAGGGTATTCTTGTATGTGTCCATTTACAGAGGTAAAATAAATAATCGATATCTGAATAAACTTTACATCTTGACTAAAATAAAAGTAAAGTCATTTCAATTAAATTTTGTTCATTATCAATACAAACATAATGATTCATTCCAATTTGGTGAATGAATTAAATAATGAGAAATACAAGGAGAGAAGAAAGAATATTCTTGTCCTATTGAGGTTATAAAACATATATTCCTATAAACAAACCTACTAGAGAGATTTTCCAGAATTTTGGGTCTGGATTCATTCAACTGAGGATTTTAAGCTTGACCTCAAGAAGGAATTTTCTGTTAAAAGAACAATTCTGATTAGTCAACACAATCAATTATCTTTAAGCACTATGTTATATTAAGCCTTGAATGGAAGCAAAAGAAAATGTTATTCTCTAAATATACATAAAATTTTGGAGATATAAAAAGCTGATGGTAATATTTAAACTCTCATGCTATACAATAAACTATATCACAAGCCCTTCAATATTTTCATTATATATCTCCCAGATTTATCATTTCCAAGATGGAATACTGACTTACGAAAATATAATATTGTAAATTCAAATAGTCTTTTTAATGGAAAATAATTGTCTTGTGGATTACATTGTAAGCAGTGTGATTTAAACAATAGAAATTGATATGTGAGAATAATATTGTGGAAAGTCTTTCACATAACAAGCTCAAAGAATTGTGTTATTTCTAATTCAAGGGTCAACCAATAGAAGGGGATATTTAGACACAGGACAGACATGCATGCATACAAGTTTCAGATCACAAGGAACAAAACTGAAAAATGCCTACTTCAGAAGACATAAGGAGAAACATCAGAAATCATTCGGATCTGACATATACACTTGAAAATAAAGCCTTCATGCACAGTGTCTGTAATGTTTCTGTCACTACAGTGCTCGTATGAGGAACTAGAATTACCTTTTAATACACATCACAAGTATTAAGTAGTCAGGAACTTTCCTATAACAATATTGATCTCAAGGGGAAATACAGAGGCTCTTCCTATCAGTTTGTATCCCAGTGTGTGTTCATTTGATACTGTGAATAAATGCCATTTGCTAGACACCAATAACAGGGCTTCTATCCTGTTCACATTATATACTCAACAAAGTTATTACTCTTCATAAAATGCATAATATTTGCCAATTAGTAATGAACACGATCATAACAAGAAAAACCAATTTAATGGCAAAAGTATAGAGTGAACACTGCATTTATTATGACTAGCAATGTGAAATACAAGCCTAAAATAAAGTCCATAAATCTAAATCAACAATAGTCTGTGGAGTCCCAATAATCTTGTAGAGTAATTTAGCCTTAACTCACTCAGTAGCTGATAATCTTTAGAGATACTTTAATTTTAGAGGATAGCAAGATGTTATTCTCAAATACTAATGAATTATGAAATTATCTTAAAACTTATCTTTTACAAGGAGTTAAGAAATACAAAATATTTTTACTTCTTAAAAGTTACTGTTGGACAATAATTTCTTTCCTATATATTTTGAAACTGAAAATGTATAACTGAGAATTAGGACTCCAAAGTGGTAGCTAATGAAATGTTTATGAAGCAAACTTAATTCAAGTTCAAATGTAGAAAAAGAGTCTTTTATTGAAGAAAGTGATTCTCTAGCAGTTTTGGGTAACAGTGGCATCACATATATTTAATTACACAATATTGAGTTTATTTATGATAGCTTGTAGCTATATATAAAGTACATATACAATGATCTTGTTAAAATGTAACATTGATGTCAATAATACAAAATGAAGATTCTACTGGCTGATAACTGTAGAAACTGAAATTGGACAAATGCTTATAGAAGGTTAAATCTAAACAACAGAAGGACCAGTGTATATCATCTTTATAATGATGCTACACATGAAAGCTCCTTGTTAAGTTTAAAAACCACAGACATAGAACTGCTTTTTCATCATGTATAACTGTAGCTAGGTAGAAACATCTTCTAATTTCTCAATTTTTATTTATACAAATAGATTTGTAATATTAAGATAAATAAAGGTCAAGAGAGAGAGGAGATAGAGAAATAAACATACATGGAGGGACAGACATACAGACAGGTAGAAATCAAGAGACAGACATAGAAAGGCAGATACAGAAACATGTACGTTGCTACCCAACTGTACACAGACCCGGTCCACTGTTGTGCATTGTCATCCAGGCCTGGATCTACTTCATGGGCATCTGTGTACCAGTTATTCCCACTCTCATTCTGTGACATAGGCATCCATACCCCAATGATTAGGGAGTATTTTATGGGTTGCCTGTGCAGGTCATTTCTATAATCCATTTGAATACCTGATGACGAAAGAGAAGCACCTTCTTACACTTCAGCCCACTGAGACAGTTCAGGGATATTTATTACTTGGCATATCTCATAAACACCTACTTCTTTCATCATTGGTCCTTCAAAGTTTAGTTTCCAGCAACATACTTAGAAGCAGTGGCTTACATAAGTCCAGCTCAAACAGTATGTGGAGTAGAATCACTGACTAGATACATTTGGTTTTCATTTTGTTGCTGAAAACGAAGACAATAGACCTGAGGCCACATAGGTTCTATGAGTTGGATAGCTAAGAGATTTTACAGTACTAGTACACAGCGTTGGAGTGGACAGGAACGAATGCGGCAAATTCCATACAAGTATGGCTCCTTCATGTAATGCTTTTCATAATCACCAGTACTGGAATAAATTGTGGTTTTGGTTTTTATAAGTTTAGTAAATATCTAAATTTGTGTGTTATAATATAGTAACCCATTTGTTGGATGTATAGATACAGTGCATGAGGCTGAGAAGCCTCAGTAGGAAAAATCTTAAGGAGGTCCTGGAGCTGTTTGTTCCCTTTTTTCTCATTGCTTCTTGGCAGAGATAATAGGAAAATAGCCTGCCCTTCATGCCAAGATGTCCTATTTTCGCCTCAATCTGAAAGAAATGAACAGTTGGTCACAGAATTACATCTCAGAGTTTCTGAGCTTAAATATGCACCACTATCTTTATAACTTAATAATTACTTATGTTTTTAGTAGCAGAAATATGATTGATAAGGTGTCATACTTTAAGCCGTCAAAATTATTGTGTATGTGGATACCTTCATATTGTACCTTGCCCAGCATTAGATCCTCTGATAAAACTCCCAATGTAACCAGCTTAAAGGAATATCACCATTGTTAATGGTTTCAGAGGATTCAAGTACATTATGAAATAATTTCTCATGACACAGTGCATATAGAAGGGTCATAACTAGACATTTCAAATGTTGTCACCATTCTTGGTACCTCTTCAAAAGTTCCCCACCCTATCCTCCCTTTGACCTCTAAAAAGGTGCTCCCACACCCACCCATCCACTCAATCCTGACTTACCCCTCTAGCATCCCCCTTCTCTGGACATCAAGTCTCTACAGAACCAAGCTCATCCCCTCCCAGTGAGGCCAGACAATGCAGTCCTCTGCTATATATGTAATGGGGTTCCAAGACTAGTCCATGTATGCTCTTTGGTTGGTGGCTTAGTCCCTGGGAGCTCTGAAGAGCCCAGTTAGTTGATACTCTTTTTCTTCCTATGGGGTTGCAATCACCTTCAGGTCCTTCAGTCAGTCCTTCCCCTAATTCTTCCATTGGGATTCCTAGGCTTGGTCCAATGGTCAGGTGTGTCTGCATCTGTGTCACTGAGGTGCTGGCAGGGCCCCTCAGGGGACATCTATACCAAGGTCTTGTCAACAAGCAATTCTTGGCATCATCAATAGTGACAGGGTTTGGTGTCTGTGCATGGATGGATCCCAAGGTGGAGTGGTCTCTGGATAGCCTTCCTTTCAGCAACTGCTCCATTTTTTGTCCCTGAATTTCTCATAGATAGGAAAATTATGGGATAATAAAACATGATATGAGGGTGGCTCCATTCTTCATCTGGGTGGGGCATGTCTATCTACTGGAGATGATCACTTCAGGATTTATCTCAACATTATTGGACATTTCTTTGAGAGTATTCTGAAGTGTTTCCATGATTTGTTGTGGTTCTTGACAGTGCATCTCATTTCTAGACAAGAAAGCTTCGTGTTAATTTTATTGTCTCCTACCTTGCTGAAAGTATTTATCAAGTATAGACGAATTCTGTCTAAATTCTTTGGAATATATATATTTGGGTGTGTGTTGAGGACACCAAGATAGATGGAAATATATCTATCACAAAATACAGCTATCACAAAATACAGCTATACCACTTTTGAGAATATACTCAATGCACTCTACGTTTTACTATTGAGTTACTTTTTCATTTATATTTATAGCTCTATTCATAATAGATGAAATTGCAAACCTACTAGATGCCTGTCAAATGATGAGCAGATATTAAAAATATATTTTTATATAATAAAATATGATTCAGCTTTCAAGGAAACACAAAATTTGAAAGAAATTTGATGAAACATAAAAAAATCATTCTTAGGAGATCCAGAAGGGTCAAGAAAGACAAACACTGCATAATTTTCCTCATATGAGGAAGGTAGTTTTTAATTTTTTAAAATCTGTCTTCATTCATGATATTCACAGAAGATGGGTAGCTAGTAAGGAACCTGTGGATCAAAAATATTACAAGGAAGAAAGAATAAATAGATGTCTGTGTACCAAAGGATGAATCAAATAGAACAGGCTGTGTGACAGCCCGGTTGATGAGATATATAGGGAGGGATAACTAGCCTTAAAGACCTTTTTGTTTGTTTGTTTGTTTTTATTAGACATGTTCTTTATTTACATTTCAAATGTTATCCCCTTTCTTGGTTTTCTCCCGGAGAACCCCCTATCTCCTCTCCCCTATACCTGCTCACCAACCCACCCATCCGTGCATCCTGATCCCCGCATTCCCTTACATGGTGGAATTGAGTCTTCACAGGACTGAGGGCCTCTCCTCCCATTCATGATCAACAAGTCCATCCTCTGCTACATAAGTGACTGTAGCCAAGGGAACATCCATGTGTTTTCTTTGGTTGGTGGTTTAGTCCCTGGGAGTTCTGGGGGTACTGGTTAATTTGTATTGTTGTTCCTCCTATGGGGGCTGCAACCCCCTCAGCTCCTAGGGTCCTTTCTCTAGCTCCTATATTGCATACACTGTGTTCAGTCCAATGGTTGGCTGAGAGCATCCACCTCTGTATTTGTCAGGCAATGGTAGATCCTCTCAGAAGACAGCTATATCAGGCTTCTGTCAGCAAAAACTTGTTGGCATGCACAATAATGTCTAAGTCTGGTGATAGATCCCCAGGTGGGGCAGTCACTGGATGGCCTTTCCTTCAGTCTCTGCTCCACACCTTGTCTCTGTAACTCTTCCCATGCACATGGATGCACACGTGCACACTTTTATGTGATTTAGTTTAAATTTGCTTCTTTTTATTTTATAAGGGATGAGAAAGTATTGTATGTTGGATGCATTGGGAGAATAGAAGATCTAAGAGGAGTTGTTGAATAGGAAGTAATATCAAGATACATTATATTAAACATTTTGAAAGAAAATAATAATAAATTAATAAAGCTGTCCAGAATTGATAAGGAAAATAAAACATGTAATTGTAATTGCCATTTTAAAAGAATTTGCTCTAAAATTAATTTCAGAATTATATATAACCTTATGTATTAATAACCTAAAAAATTAATTACACTATTCATAAAATGCATCCCCTTTGTAAAACATTGAAGAACAAAGGTCAGTCAAGACTTACATAAAAGCCTCTGTTACTGATAGTACTGCTTTTTTTTATTGTGTTGAGGATAATTTAAACCACAAAAAATTTTACTGTACTATTTCTTTTTGCCTCTTAAATGGGTATATTTTATTTTATTGCCATATCAAGTTAACTTTAACTAAATTAATTTAAAGAGTACTATGGGTACTTTTGCATCTATCAACGATAATATTGAATAATTGTATTCTTTTTTATTAATTTTCTTTATTTACATTTCAAATGCTATCCTGAAAGTTTCCCAT
>NC_034594.1:9362496-9363579 GCF_900095145.1 Mus pahari | reverse complement strand
AGATCAAGTGACCATAGGTGTGTGGATTCATTTCTGGATCTTCAATTCTATTCCATTGATCTACTTGTCTGTCACTGTGCCAGTACCATGCAGTTTTTGAATAATTGTATTCTATTTACTTCTACCTTTATGTGTAGTATAATATCGTTATAATACTAATTGTTAAATGTTATATAAAAGCAACAGTATAACTTTTCATGCTTTTAAAGTTTATTCATATTAATTTCTTTCTGTTTGTTAGAATTAAACATTTTCTTCCTTAAATTAGAACAGAATTTTATATTTCTGAGAAACATAATGTTATTTCAGTCAATTACCATGTACTCTCTTCATAATTGTAATCATGTCAAATTACACAATTATAAAATATTACAAGTACCAGCAATCTAACACTGACAGATAATAATTATGCCATTACCATGTGGACCTAGAGAATTTTGACATCTAAGAAGTCAAGAAGATATTTTTATGTGAACATTAACACTTTCTCAGTATTAAGTCTCTGCATTCTGTGATACACATTTATACATATGTGCGTGTGTGGGTGTGTGTGTGTGTGTGTGCGTTTGTATAAACACCTGCTTATATAATAACTCTATCAAATTAATTTGCATTTCTCAATATTGTCTATTTTAGGCTCCCAAGGTATCCTCTCACTAACCTTCAGTATTACCCTTTGCCTAGAGGTAATACTTGACTGTTTCTCTCCTTACCCATATTTATGCCCTCCTTGTTCTTTATTAAATCTATAAATTTCAATTTATGATGCCCATGTGCTTTTTGACATGTGGCTGTGCACTGGAGCATGGTCAACCTGCGAGGGTCAAAATTTCAAGTAAACCAAGGCTTTTCCAGCATCTTTCAAATTTCCAACAGTAAGTCACCTAGGAGTGTGTCTTTAAGTTGATTTTCCATCTCAATTGAGGGATTTTTGTCTGGCTCGAGCTTATTGAAGGTGTTTGTGTGTGTGTGAGTGTGTGTGTGTGTGTGTGTGTGTGTGTGTGTGTGTGTGTGTGTGTGTGTGTTTTCATGAGTATTTTAACTGTACTCATGCAAATTCTTTGCTGTGCCAAATATATGTTT
>NC_034594.1:9357397-9362398 GCF_900095145.1 Mus pahari | reverse complement strand
TGTGTGTGTGTGTGTGTGTGTGTGTGTGTTTTCAAGCCTCTTTTAACTGTATACATGCAAATTCTTTGCTGTGCCAAATATATGTTTGCTTTAAGTCATCCATCAACTATGGCTTTTTTTCCTACCTCTGCTGTAACAATCCCTGAGATTTGAAGGACATAAAATATAGATGTCTCATTCTGTCTGAGTTCTTAACTCTCCTTTTCATCACTTTGATCAAATGTTAGTCTGGGTTAATTGCCAGCTACTGAAGAAAAAAGTTTCTCTGGTGAGGTTTGTGAAATGAACTAATATATGTGTATAACAATAAGTTGCTAAGTCTTAGATTAATATTTAGTAAACTCTACAGCTTAAGACATATTAAGACAAATGTTCTTGGTTACAATACTGATGTCAGGTACAGATTTTACCTTGTGTAATAGCCCTTAAATACAATCAGAATATAGTTACTCCTATTATAATTTTTCCATGGTTCCGCCAGTGGACATATTTTGACATGGTAGGTTCTGCTATTTCTCTGAGTTCATAGTCAGTCCAGATTGATAATTAATTTTCTCACCCTGTAGTGTGCCCAGCACCTTTCATCATTATTCTAGGTAGCCAGCAGAGATGAAGGTCCTACTTCAGTATTATCTTTACCTTTTCATTTTCTATGACTCAACTATATGAATTTATAGCAATAAGGTCTTACTGCCAATTTCTGGAGAATAAATAACCTAAGTGGTAGCCTGTACTCTTTAGGGTTCCATCATAACTCACTGGACAAAAACTCAAAATGGCAGAAACACCCCTTGCCCGGTGTATTTTATGTTATTATGTGGTTTATAGTAGGGTCTTTGCCATCCTATTGATGGTTGCTTGGTTTGATTATTTGTTTGTTTGTTTGTTTATTTATTTATTTATTTATTTATGGACTAGATTCTTGCAATCTTGTTTGGCCTGATAATTATTTTGTAGCCTATACTGACCTTAAACATTACTCAAGTGCCTGATTTCTAATCCTGGTGCTGAGATCAAGAGTTTCTGATACCACATAGCAAAAGTCATATCAATTTCGTACTTTTTCATGTGGTAAAATATATTATATACTTTTCTAGTTAGGGTAATGGAATCTGAATTATTTAGATTAAGCTGTATTGAAAGGAGCATATTGGACAACCATTCAAGACCACAAAAATTTTACAGAGGTTGTAAAATTTCAATATCTTTAGTGTGACATTTTATTTCAAACTATAGTATAATACCAAATAGTGTGACCTGTTGGAGGATCCTAATGCCTTATAGTAGGATGCTCTGTTTTCAGTGTGTCAAACAGACTCTTCCAAGGCTTTGAAATCACGTGAACACTTTGTATTGTTTTATTATTCTTGTGCCATATACTTCCGTATCCTGATTTATCCTATTGAAATAAGTTAATATTGCCCTCCAGGTGAGTTTTACAAGTACTAAGTAAAATTGTATATATGTATTTATAAACATAGAAGATGACATTGATTGATATAAATCATTAATCTCTCATTGTAACCCAGTAGATCATAGAGATAATCAATTATTTTAATCCATTACCACTGTTCATTAGATCCCTGCTAAAGTGTTGATTGGTGGAAGATCATTTACTCTAGAGTAAAAGTTCTTTGTATATTATATTAATTATAACTCATAAATATGATATATAAATTGTATAGATAAGGAAACCAGAGTCATTGTTACATTTTCTATATAAAAAGATGTAGATTTAGAAATTTATACTTAATTGAGGTTTGTACTTGGTACTAGAGAACTTTTTTCTTCAAATTTTTATACCAACTGAAAATGATCAAATTGAATATGGCAATGTGCAGACATATTGATCTCCACTGTCCATTGCCCTCCAAGCTATCCTATTTTATTTGCCAAGTTATTTTGAATAAAAGAGAAGAGACATTTGCCAGAAGTATGGTGATATATGCCTCAGCAGGTTGAATAATATGTATCACATAAAGAAAAGATTTCATTGTAATTTTACGATTTCTCTTTAAGAGCAAACTTATTGGACATAATTGTTTTTGCATCCTGCTTATGGAATCACTTCTCTTTAGAATCTTGTGAATTCTGTCCCTTTTGCATGATAGTGTCTAACAATTTGACAGACCAATTAAAGAAGCACCGTAAATCTAGGGGCATTATTTCCTTTGAATGCTGAACTACTATGATTTAAATATGTAAGTTTTAATAACATTTTAATATCACTTGAGGTTAAAATATATGTCAGAGTAGAATCTCATTGTGATGTAAAGATGTTTCATCTATATGATTAGTTGTGTATATCATTAGACATAACTTAGGTATATTTCTGTTTTTTGAAGACAGATTCATGAATTATGATGAACACTAGATAGCTCGTTCTTTTAGTCAAAGTGAAGAGTTATATTGTATTACAATCAGTTAATATATATTTTGAGTTGAGCATGAATGTGTGTTAGAGACATAAGGCTGAAAGAAGCTGAGAAAAAGGGTGATTCTTAGGAGGACCAGCAGTCTCAATTAACCTGGGCTCCTGAAAACTCTTAAACACTGGACCACCAAACAGGCAGTATACACTAACTGATATGAGGCCCACAACACACATACAGTAGAGGACTGGTGGGTCTGTGTTCATTCAGAGATGATGGACCTAACTCTCAAGAGACTGGAGGCCCCAGCAAGTAGAGATGAGGTGGGGTTGGGGGTGGAGACATCCACGTGGACACAGGTGGGTGAGGAGGAGTTATGGGATGTGGAGTGTAAAAAAATAAATGAATTGATTAAAAACGAGATTATATCATGGAAAAGCTGATTAAGCTATGTAAATGCAAAATTTCTTCCTGATAATTACACCCCAGTGGACAGGAAGAATGATCACTTTCTGATCTATATTCAAGATTCACTCTTGAGGTTAATGTTATATATATACCAGAAAGACAAAAATTGTAAGAATTGACTGACCTACATAGGACTTTTTAACACACTGAATTCCTTTTTGTTTTCAAAAATATCATAATTTGTAATAGAGTTATATAATTGTTTATGAACATAGTCTTTTATCCATTTTCTATTTGTATCAAGAAGGTCGTGTATCAAGAGGCACCCATTTCATGTAATAATTTTTTGTAGTGCTGATTTTATGATGTTTTTGTAGAGTCCAAACAATATTAGGAAATATAAGAAAATGAACCTCATCACACTGTAATTCTGGAAGGTAATGAAATAAAAGCAAATTCCAAAATGACAAATATGAAAACATCTGGCCTCCTGTCTCATGCAGATATTTATAACTAAACTCTTTCTATGATGTGAGCCCATGCCAGATGGACACTGCCTGCGCACCACACTGAATTAAAAATTGCAGAGGAAGACATTCGCATGCTTCCTCTTACACCACTTATATACATCCACAATAAGAAAATACCGAGAAACAGAAATGAAACCGAATATTAGAAAACAATGTCTGATACACAATTTTAATATAATTAATTGTTTCTTACAACAAATGAATTATGTAAATGCTAATGCATTCACTTCTCATGTTCACTGTGAGTCCACAGGTATCTGAATGAAAATATTAAAAATCATTTTCTTACACTGAAAGCACAGAAGACATTGATATTATCAATGATGATGATGGTGATGATGATGGTGGTGATTATCATGATGTGGGTGTGTGCTCATGTAGTGTCTGTTTCTACGAATATGCAGGCCAGAAAACATTTTTGGTTGTCAGTACTCATGTGTTATCTATCAGATTTTGAAACAAGGTCTATAACATTTGGAACTTGTTACAAAAGTAAAGCAGGACAGTAAGCCAGAGGGATCTACTTGTTTGTTCTGCTAGTTCAGGGCTTACAAAACTTCTGTGCCCAGTTTTCAATCCCCTTTGGTGCTAGGAATTTACCCCTTTATGACAACTATTTTACTGACTTTTGTAACTGCAGTTTCCTTCCTTCTTTCCTTTTTTCCTCTTTTTCTTTTTCTGACAGAGGGGATCCTTCTTAGGACCATCCTTCTCCTAGGACTCACTACACAGTCAAAAATAGCCTCGCTCAATGTCATGACAATCTTCCTTCATCACCTCTTTATTATTATTATTATTATTATTATTATTATTATTATTATTATTATTATTTTCTTTCTTTACATTTCAAATGCTATCCCGAAAGTTCCTTTCCCCCCCACAGCCCCTGCTTCCCTACCTACCCACTTCCACTACTTGGCCCTGGCCTTCCCCTGTGCTGGGTCATATAAAGTTTGCAAGACCAAGGGACTTCTCTTCCCAATGATGGCTGACTAGGCCATATTCTGCTACATATTCAGGTAGAGACACGAGCTCAGGGGGTACTGGTTAGTTCATATTGTTGTTCCACCTACTGGGTTGCATCCCCCTTCAGCTCCTTGGGTACTTTCTCTAGCTCCTCCATTGGGGGCCCTGAGTTCCATCCAATAGCTGACTGTGAGCATCCACTTCTGTGTTTGCCAAGCACAGGCATGGCCTCACAAGAGGCTACTGTATCAGGGTCCTTCAGCAGAATCTTGCTGGCATGTGCATTAGTGTCTGGATTTGGTGGCTGATGATGGGATGGACCCCCGAGACTACCCCTTCATCAACTCTTTAGTGCAGACAATATAGACATAAGCCACCGTGCCAACCTTCAACTTTTGTAACATGCTCACGTGGCACGATTTTTAATTAAGACATGGGAAAACCATGCATAAGCAGACTCTATTTGTAAGATAAATAATTTCCTTGGACTGTTTACAGTAAGATATTAGCTTATGTTGCAATACAATGCTAAATTCTAACCATACAGGCAAAATAGTTGGCTTTACCTCTGGTCATGTCTGTCTCTTCTATTCATTTTAAGATCATTTTCATAGTAGCTATTCCTCTTTTTCTTTCTTTCTTCCTTTCTTTTTGTCTTTCTGTCTTCCTTCCTTCCTTCCTTCCTTCCTTCCTTCCTTCCTTCCTTCCTTCCTTCCTTCCTTCCT
>NC_034594.1:9354359-9356045 GCF_900095145.1 Mus pahari | reverse complement strand
AAATTGACATCTGATTTTCAGGAATATCTGTGAATTGACCAGAATCTCACTGGCATGTACAATCAGTAACTGTAGTGAGATTCATCATGGTGAATTGTTACTGTTAGGAACAAGGTATTACGTGCCCATTATCTGTCTTTATTATCATAGGCAGTGTTTTTTAAAGAAACATCTTAAGTCTAAAATTAAAAATTAAAAATGCATCACATAATTATGGTCTTTAAACTAACATGAAGGAGTACATTTATCTCAATAATTCCACTGCTGTATAAATATTTGGTATTTCTATGTTGCTTTTCCTAACACCTAATATGAACGTGTAAACCTTGGTATTACAATGTTTTAAATGTACAAAGTAATATTTTGCTATTTGTAGAAGACAAACGTCATAATTATTTTATAAAACTGTATTTTGATATTGGCTATCTTCTGTGTGCTATTACAAACTGTGAAATATAAGGAAAAGAAATGCTATTAATTAAGGATTTTATTGATTGTTAGACTGAAAACATATAAAAATAATCTAAGGCAATTGATAACCATATAGCAATCTCTCATATTTTAACTATTACATGTACAGTCAGAAGTCTCAAATAAGTAAAGCTTTGATAACTCTTTTAAACATATTACATTATTCTCAAAATCTGCAGCATAGGTTACTGCAGGGAATACCCATCTATTCATTCTAACAAGTATGAATTAATTAGGAAAAGCAAGACTCATGCACCTGACTATCAGATAAAGGAAGATACTCAGAGTGGAAAAGAACACTAAAAGATTGCAATTCCTATTTTCAGAAGTATCCCGTGTGTGGCATCTTCCAAAGGGAATTGTAGAGGGGCTAGTGCTTTAGCCAACAATGAGTTCTCTTTTCAAGTTATACTTTGGGAAGAAAAGGAAAAAAACAGTATGAAGAAAGAAGGGGAAAACACACATAAAAAGCACAGATAGGTTATACTTGGCCAACCTAGAAGAATCATTCTTCACTATAGTAGAGAGTATAGATATCCAGAAAAATGTAATATATTTATTTTGCATTTCAATAGAAGTTATAATTTATAATGAAATTATTCAAAATGTATTATTCTTTTATTATCTATGTGCAAATTGATATTGAATTCCAAAACAAAACATAATTTAAGTGATTTTTAGTGATTCTAATTATGCCAAAAAACCAGCTTTGTGTTATTAACTTAGTATAAGTAATATCACGTCTTACTGGAAACTGCATTTATATTTACAGAAAATGATCATAAAGTGATATAAAATGGATACAATATCAAATTTTCATTTTAAAGAATGGAATTTCTTCCTCCTATTTTAAAGTTTTAAGATTATTTAAAGAAAATAATTATTCATCCTTTTACAAGATCAGGGATACAGGACACGGTGTTCATCAAGTCAGATTGTTGTTATCACTATAAAAATCGATATTGGATACTTTTCTTTTTGATCTTCCCAGGAAAAGATAATATCTTCTCCATTAGTTAATGGGAGTGTGGCTATACTTGTTTTTTCCAATGGTCCCATATATACTTATATGGCTTGATAATTTAAAAAAAAATAAATAAAAGAACATATCTTCCAACAAAAAATTTTGTGATGTACAGAATCAAGGAAAAGAATAAATAACTAAATGATTCACAATTATATATATATATATATATATATATATATATATATATA
>NC_034594.1:9352641-9354201 GCF_900095145.1 Mus pahari | reverse complement strand
TTGTTTTACTTGATGACATATGATCAATTAGTGGTTTGACAAGTATTGAAATAAGCATGTATCATATCAAAATTAAAAACAATTATTTTAATAAATTATGTATAATTAAACTGAAACAAAATAATAATTATGTGATTTAAGTAAGACATAAGCATTTAGGTTGACCAATATTTTAACAGTAGATGAACTTCTGTTTACATTTCACAGGTTGTGTGTTTGTTTGTTTCTTTGTTTTAATGTTATCCCTCTTCCGGGTTTCCCCTTCACAAGCTCTTATCCCATTTCTCTTCCCCTTGCTTCTATGAGGGTGCTCCCCTCCCCCCCCACACACACACACTCTCGCCTCACTGCTTAGGATTTCCCTATGCTGGGGCATTGAGCCTCCACAAAGGACAAAGGGCCTTCTCTTCTATTAATTCCAGATAAGGCCATCCTTTGCTACATATGCAACTGGGGCCATGGGTCCCTCCACATGTATTTTTTGGATGGTGGTTTAGTCTCTGGGAGCTCTGGGAAATCTGGTTGGTTTTCCTAAGGAGTTGCAAACCTCTTCAGGTCCTTCAACTAACTCCTCAATAGGGGTCCCCATGTGTGCTCAGTCCGATGGTTGGCTGTAAGCATCAGCATCTGTATTGGTAGGATCTGGAAAAGCTTCCCAAGAGACAGCTATACCAGGCTCCTGTCAGCATGTACTTGTTGTCATCAACAACAGTGTCTGGGTTTGGTGTCTGCAGATAGGACAGTTATAAAGGGCCCCCTCATTGTGGAATGGGACCACCCACCCATCTCAAAAATATTAACCCAGAATTGCTCCTGACTATTTCATAGTTTGTTAAGAAACTAATCTACTAGTTCAGGAGTTGAAATTAATTTAATAATATAAATTAAGGACACTTAGGAAATTAATTGGTTATATGTGAAACAAGAGTAAGTATAAATTGCAGAGGGAAAATTAAGGAGTACTTTCTATACATTATAGAACAGTGCTGTGAGAAACATGAAGAATGATGTCACATGTGGAAATGATTAGAGACAAATTTATGAACATGGAGAGATTTTAAGAGGTGTAACATTCAGAGTGAAGAAATTGGCTACACAAATGGAGCTAAGAACCATGAAGATTAATTTTCTATCTTGTACCCAAGAGCTAACTCTTTCCAATTTTATCATGACAATAAAAAGTTCAAATATTTCAGGGTCCAGGATCTAAGTTTTTGCCATTCTGTTTTTAGAGTTCTGAATACACTTCATCATGTGAATATATGAAAGAGATTTGAGACCTGGCCGCCAGGGTTTGTCTTTGAATAGTTTTGAGTAAATCAAATTCCAAGGCTTTGCCCTGCAGATAATCTGTAATTTGCTAGGAGAACTAGGAATTTAAAAATCAATATTTGAAAGGAATGGGGATAAAAGTAAGGGCTGAGAAAATGATATCCATCAGAATTCAGCCTCTTCTAGAATATCCTTTTTATTCTTTTAAAAATAATCATCTTTTCCTATCTATCTATCTATATCTATATCTATATCTATATCTATATCTATATCTATATCTATATCTAT
>NC_034594.1:9296230-9352611 GCF_900095145.1 Mus pahari | reverse complement strand
GTGTGTGTGTGTGTGTGTGTGTATGTATGTATGTATGTATGTATAATTCCCCATTGACCAAAGCAGTTCTCATTTCCAGCAAATGTGTCTTGAAATAAGTCTCTGTTTCTCTGTGGTTCATATGTACTAGGAGACGAGGACAGATGTTTAGTGTTATCACTGACAGTTTTTCTTCTTACTTAAAGTAAGAATACATACTTGAGGAAACTTGGGGAATCTTAGCATGTATCCTCTTTAGTCGGTATCTTTCTGTAATTTTTAGGTCCTTACATGAATTTATAAAGCAAATAGGGTATACCTAGATGGTGTTTCTCCATTTCCTTCTTGAAAATACAAGGTCAGGATCATAAGAAATGGCTATTTAGAAATGAGGTCCACATGTAAGTAGAACCAAATTTAGAAGACCCCAATGTGTTGTTTTTAAACCTTAAATATAAACAATGCCTCAAAAATTCTTTAATACAGTAAAAAAGCATGCAAAGAATATAAAGAAAGGATAATTTATGTATTTTTCTTACTTATTCATATAATGTCTGCTTTCCCTGAGACTCAAAGCTCCCAGACATCTCATGTCATTTTTGCTTAATTCCATGTTTTATACTATGAATTAAATTAGAGCAATCATTTTGTGGACTTTTGCATAAAACATGGTTAAATTTTACATATTTGTTTAAAATATGTTATTTAGAAGGTGTGATAATGTCATCACTTTCTAACTTAAGGTATTTAGAAGGTATGATAATATAATTGATTTCTAACTAAGGGGGAAAACATAAAAGAACATCACGCAAGTGTGAAAAGCATATTGAACAAAGTAGTGTCAATCACATAGCATAAATTGGTCTGTACAGTTCATGGTCCAGTTAACCATGAGTAAGGCATTTTCTTTAGAATGACTATTTCCTTTAAAATTTAAGTCTGTATGTTCAATTTATACTGGGTAATTTCATTGAGTTAAAAGCTGTAAAAAATTTCTCATAGAAATCATTACTTGTCATTTACCTTCTCACTGTTCTTGATTGAACTTGAGCCTTATGATTCTGTTAATATTTTATAGAATAAAATCATATATGTACTTGTATAGTTAATGATGGGTTATAGGTAGAATAATGAATGCCTGCTTTAAGCCCAAAATATGATTATTGAAAGAATAAAAAGCACTGCAATAAGTGAACGACTAAAAGATGTAATAAGTGAATAACTAAACCTACAGAGGCAGCTTAGTGGTGAAGAATATGTGTTGTTCATGCAGTCTCCTTAGCATACATGTCCGGTAATTTACAAGTTACTAAATTTAAGGGTTAAAACATATGCTCCCCTACCCATACCTAAATTCACTTACACATATGGATACACTGGCAGACACATATGCATACACATAATTGTAACTATTCAAAATGAACCTTAAATTTTATACATAAATTTTAACTGTGATTTGGAAGAAATAAAGCATATGCTATATGAGGGGAAATTGGCATAAAATAAATCCATAATATATTTGTTTCTTTAGTAACCCCCCAAATATATATTTTGGACTTTTTTTTTTACATTTGAGAATTAAAATTTAGGTAGATAGTTAGAAAAATAGATATGTGAATAGAACTAAAACCTCCATCTTCAATATTTGTTTTTCTTTGGTATAAAATACTTTTTAATGAAAAGCTTATAAGAATACACAATAAAGAGACTGTGTTTCCAGAGTTGTTTTTGAATGACAGGAAACCTGCTTTTCAAAGATAAGTAAAACATGTTTTTCTACAAATGACACTTTAGTGTAGATAAATTCTACTAAGTTCATGTCAGCGGGGGGCAATTTTGAGTATAAGCTCAGAAAATATTAAGGGACATTTCTTATGTGGTTTTCAAATTGAAAATATAGTTTAAAACTTAAGAGACTACTTAAAGTTGTATTCTGACCTATACTTTCAAACCGTAACATGTATGAACACACATAAACCTTATCTATGCACACACTAATAATTGATATCCCTATTAGAAATTTCTGAGTTGCCTAAAAGACTGGGAATAAATGTATAGTATTTAAATAACATCTAATAAATAATGAAAATACTTTATATCCTGAATTTGGAGATAAAACTGTATCATGTAGACATCATATTATTACAAGGAACTAAATACGAAATAAGATAACGGTAGCTTTCAAAATGGAGGCTCAGTTATTACATACAAAATATAGGCTCAGTTAGTACATACAAAACTGTTAATGAAAATGACCTTATGAAGAAAAATTTATAGAATATAAATATACCAAGTAGATGAATGGTAACAACAGAGAAACACTGAGACATTAAAGACCTAAATTGAAGGACACCATAGCATTTGGAAATCTTCATGCTCATTGATTGGAAAGGCTGTATTATTTGAATAACAGTAATCTCAAGATTTAAAATTTTATTCCCATTAAGTATCTTCCCAGAGATGAAAAAATTCTAAAATTCATGTGGAATTCCATGAGTGAGGTAAGCCACTAGTCATTCATTTATTTTGCTATTATTATTATTATTATTATTATTATTATTATTATTATTAATCTGTGTGTGTTCATTTGAGAATATTAGAGAAACATTGTATAAATTTAGCTTTCTTTTCCCACTTTTATGTAGGTTCTGGGTATTGTACACAGATTTCCATGTTTGTACAGAAAGAAATTTTACTGAGTGAGACATCCTGCCATCCCAAATATGTTTGTAAAGAGTAATGCAGGAGTTATCACAACATCTAATTTATATATAATAAGACAACAGCATGGTTCAGTAGGGAAAAAAATCAGATTGGAGCAATTGAATAGAATAGAATAGCTCAACATAAACTCACATAATTTAAAACACATTTTTCCAAAACACCCATTAGACCAAAATGACTTTTATAAAACATATTGTACTGGAAAAGTCAATATAAACCTGTGTCAGAATGAAATTATATCTCTTTATCCTCATCTTCTATTAAAACAGATTCAAAATGTTTCAAAGACTTGACTGTGAGAAGAGAAAATTATTAAATCTAGAGAAAAAATTGTTAAAACACTGCAAGATAAAAAATAGGAAAAATCTTTCTAAGAGAGATCATCATCTACACAAGTCCCGCATGGTTCAAACTAGATAAGAGTCTACCTCTAAAAAGAGCACATGGACATTTGTCCTATCTTTCACAAAGAAGCTATTTGCAATTGAGACCTGTTGAGAAAGGGAGAACTACTTTTCTCTGATGGGGTGTTACAGGGCTGTATCAACCACAACTAGGTGAGATATATTGCCCAGGAGTAGTAGAGTGTTACAAAATGCACTCCATTTTTTCTCTCTCTTTCTCTTATGTATTTTTGGGTATATTTTTTAAAGATTTATGTATTTATTATATGTAAGTACACTGTAGCTGTCTTCAGAAACACCAGTAGAGGGCATCAGATATCATTACAGATGGTAGGACCTCCAGGAAAGTAGTTAGCGCTCTTAACCACTGAGCATCTCTCCAACCCCTATTTTTTTTTTTTTTCTTATTGATTTTTTGGTTTTCTTTTGTGTATGTGTTTGAGTGCTTGTATGAGTGTGTTTGTGTGTGTGTGTGTGTGTGTGTGTGTGTGTGTGTATTTGAACTTGCATTTCAATGACAATATCTCTCTCTTATCCTTCATGGGAATGTTGCAGAAGAAGAGGCAGAATTATTGTACCACCTAGAGGGTCAGGATCATTGCTGTGGAACTGTGTCCTCCAGTAACATCAAAAGATATACCTATAAAGTCTCAACAACATGACTAGCCAAAATGTAAGAAGAACAAGGACAACAAATATGCCAAACTGCACATGTAAAATTCCATGAGAGTTCAGCACTGTACACCCATATTATATATATATATATATATATATATATATATATATATATATATATATATATATATATAAAATTGAGTAAAACTGGAGACAGAAGGGCAGCCTTCCCCATAGAAGGTCAAGCCAATTGCTTGCCCCGTGACAAATAGATATGCCTGAAAACATATATAAAAATTATATTACATGGGATCAGCTGACTGCATTTAGGAGCATGTGTATATATTCAAAATATATCCTTGCAATAACTTTGAGGGAGACAGAAAATATGATATTTTATGGGGAAAGATGTGTAAAGGATCTGGGAAGAATTGAGAGTGGGGACAAATAAAGTAAAATATATTGTATATATAAAATACTATTAAATTCTTTCTTTCAAATAGCAAAATTGCTCCTAGATTTCTAAAGTTCCTGTTTTCATTATTTATTTACTTATTCACTTTACATCCTGATGTCAGTCCCCTCACTCTCTTCTCTATCTAATCCAACCCTTAAAATTCCCTTCTTATATTGCCCCTGCCATTCTCCTCAGAGCAAGGGAAGGCCCCTTGGATACAACCCCACCCTCAGGTATCCAGTAGGAAGAACCACATCCTCTCCCACTGAGGCCAAAGCAGGCACTAGAGTTGGGGGAAGAAGACCCAATGACAGGCAACAGAGTCAGAGACAATCGTTTCTCCAAATTATTAAGAAGCCCCCATGGGCCCAAGTTAGTTGACTCTGTAAGTCTTTTGTGACATTCTTGACAACTGCAACTTGCTCTATTGTATCCCCAAGTCTTCCACAAGACTCCCCAAACTCTGTCTGGCAGTCGGTTGTGGGTCTCTGCATCTGTTTCCATGTGCTACTGGATGAAGCTTCACAGCAGACAGTTATGCTAGGCTCCTGTTTGTAAGCATAGCAGAGTATCATTAATCCTGTCAGTGGTTGACCCTCTGACATATGATGAGTCTCATATCAAATCAGTCATAGGCTGGCTGTTCCTTCAATCTCGATTCCATCTTTACTATTGCACTTATTTTAAGCAGGTCAAATTTTGGATTGAAGGTTTTGCAGGTGGAGTGATGTCCCTCTCTGTCCACTGGAAGATTGCTTGGCTACAGGAGGTGGCAATTTCAGTGCCCACATCAACTGTTAGTAGGAGTCATAGCTAGAGTTACATCCATAGACCAGCAGAGCCTCGCTTGACCCAGGGGTCCAGCTAGTCACAGAAATGCCCCACACTTTTTTCTGTTTTCACTCGAAACCCTCTCTGCTCTTCCTCTCCCCACATCTGTTCCTAACCCTCTTCTAAGCCAGTTCCCTCCCTCAATCTATCTCCAAAGACTCTTTTGTTTCCTTTTCTGAGTGAGATTCACATGTCCTCAGGTACTCCTTATTAGGGACTTTATTTCTGTGGATTGTAGCATGGGTATCCTATATTTTATGGGTAGTATCTACTTATAAGTGGATACATACCATTTATGTATTTCTAAGTCTGTGTTCCCTCACTCAGGATACTATTTTCTAGTTCCACATATTTGCCTACAAATTTCATGATGCCTTTGGTTTTAATAGCTAAGTAGTATTCCATTGTGTAGATTTACCACATTTTCTTTTCCATTCTTGAGTTGAAGGACATCAAGATTGTTTTGAGTTCTGGATATTATGAACAAAACTGCTATAAACATAATTGAGAAAGTATCCTTATAGGTCATCTTTGTGTCGGGAATGATATATCTGGATTTAGAACTACTTTGGCAGTTTCTGAGAAACTGCCAAATTGATTTCCAAAGTGGTTGTGGAAGTTTACACTCCCAACATTAAAGGAAGACTGTTCCTCTTTCTTCACATCCTCAACATCATTTCCTATTAGTTGAGTCTTACATTAGACATTTTCACAGGTGAAGCATGGAATCTCAGAGTCATTTTGATTTGCATTTTCCTGATAAATAAGGATATTGTACTTTTCTTTAAGTCCTTCCAAGTCATTACAGATTTCTCTGCTGAGAATTCTCTATTCAACTCTGCACCCTATTTTTAGTTGAGTTTTTTTTTTTTTTTGAGTCTAATTTCTTTAGTTGTTTATATATTTTTGATAATAGTCCTTTGTTGAACGTAGGCTTGGCAAATATCTTTATCTACTCTCTGGGCTGCAGTTTTTCCCTATTAACAAAATCCTTAGCCTTGCAGAAAATTTCAGTTTCATGAGTTCCCATCATAGTGCCTGAGCTATTTGTGTTCTGTTCAGGAATTTTTCTCCCCTGCCAAGAGGTTTACCACAGTTCCCCACTTTCTCTTCTATTATATTTAGTGGGTCTTTAATTGACTTGAACTTGAGGTTTGTGAAGGGTGATAGATAATGAGTCTATTTTCATTCTTTTCATATAGACATAGACATCCAGTTAGACCAGCATCATTTATTAAAGATACTTTTATTTCAGTTTTTTTTTAAATTATTCTATGCTTTGGGCTTCTTAGTTAAAATTAAAGTAGGTATACATGTGTGGGTTTATTTCTGGGTCTTCAATTTGATTCCATTTATTAAACCTGTATGTTTCTATGCCCATGCCTGTGTTACAGAAGTTTGTCTTTTCTCTAGCAGCATGACTGAGTGACTCTTGAGAAGGGAGGGCAAGGTCTGGAATGGGGAGTCTGTAGTTTGGGTTTCCTTTTGAGGTGTCAGAGCAGTGCTGCATGCCAGAAAGGAAGGAGAATGTGGGGTCTGGGGAGAATGCTGTAGCGCCATGGTCTCTGATCGGGTGCCCAGACTCTGCCGATGAACCTGCCGGTAGGGAGATAGGAAATGAATGTCTGTATGGAAGTTTCTCAAAATCCTAAACAAAGAGTTATAATGTCATCCAACCAGAACAACACTGGAAATATATTTTAGAGAATGTGGGTCAACATCTGAAATAAGCCCATGTGCATCTCTGGTTACTGCTGTATCACTCACAGCAGCTATGACATGGAATCACATGGACATCTACCAAAACATGAATGAATACAGAAGCAACGTAAATGTAGATAATAAATGTTTGATCAACTGAAACCATGAATAAATTTATGATATTTGAAGTAAACATAATAAAACTGGTGGTCATTAAATGTAAAAATTAGACATAAGGTACACCATATATGTTTAAATATGCATATGTGGAATGCATATTTAAATATCTGAGTATATGTATATATATGTAATATATATGTTATGTATGTAATGTGTGTATGCATGTACATATATATGTTTTATGTGATAATATATGTATGCATTCATATATATATATATATATATATATATATATATATATATATAATGAAGGTAAAAACAGGACGATGAAAGGCAAGAAGACATCTCAAGGGACAAGTTAGGGAGGAAAGGAGAGCAAACCTGGTGTAGTACATGTGAAATGAAGCAGAAAGGGGAAAGTTTTGTAGGAATTAAAGAAACAGTAGTTGGGACACTCATTGTATAGTATAAAAATATATAACAATTGTATAGAACCATTCACCTATTATAATACACAGTAGACATATTATTTCTATGTATTTAGAAGATTTCCTTGTTCTTCCAGTCTATCTTATCTGTTCTTTACAAATGACAAAGACTTTTCTATTTTTACTATCTTAGATTCTCAGATTTAAAATTCTTGAGCTCATATCTTTATTTTACACATCTGACATTTTGCTCACTCCATTATATTTGAAATTATTAATGGCATACCAGTATTTCATGTCTTTCAATGACTAAGTAATGTTCCTTTTAATACCAGGATATATTGGCTGCTGCTGCTGAAACTTAATCACAACCCTACCTCACAACCCTTAACCACACTTAACCACAACCCTATCTCAGGGAAGAGAGTTGATAAACAGCATTTTTCCAGTGGTTTCATTAAAAAGTTTCATTCTTCTTTATACATACCAAGAAATTACTAATAAGGTATGCACTTATAAGAAACTGCCAAACATATATCTAGAGTAGTTACTGAATTAAATGACATACTGTCCATTTAGGAGCATTCTCTTGTGCTGTATTCTAGTTGATATTTCATAATGTATACCCATTTATATATATTTTAGTGGAGAAAAAATTAGATTTCATTGTAGTCTATGTTTTTTTTAATGAACTCAGTAAGCAATCATTTTTTCCATATATTTATTGGTCTTCAGAAACCTTTTGGGTAAAGTTCCTATAATTATACTTGAAGTATTTGCTCCAGTTCTTCTTGAGTTTTAATAATTCTATATGTCTTATGCATAAATGTGATTTTCAAAGAAACTTATATAAAAATAGACATTCTATGTATTTTTTTCTGCTGTAGACAAAGGCATATTCTCTAAACCTTATGAGTTAGACTCCTATGTATCAGTAAAGAAGTGTGTAACATTGAGCGATATTTAACTTTTGAGGTCTCTTATCATACTGGTGTGTATCAGGCTTGAGAGACTGGATTCTCTTTCTTTCATTCTATTGGAATGGAACAGAGGTAAGAGAATATAAAATGATGAGTCTCTGAGGAAAATGAAGTCAGTCCTGGAAATAGAGACATCAGCAATGTAGTCTGCTTCTGGCAGGATTTTGGATTTCTCAGGTTTCAGAACTAAGGAATGCATTTTCTTTAAAAAAAACCAAAAAACAAAAACAGTTGTATGCATTACTTTGTTCTAGCTCTAAGTGAACTATTTGCCTTCTGAATTTTGGAATAACACTCTTCAATGGATAAAAAAAAAACTGTCAATTTTTGTGTGTTCTAAGCTAACATACAAACATCTCACACAGTGCAAATATTACTTAAAATACTTTTAAGACAAAATAAACCAATTGAAAAGATAAAGCACATGAGATAAGATGAGAAAAGATAAAGTGTATGAGATTGAAAATTATTTAAATGATTTTTTTAAGACAGAAAAATAGTGAGGAGTATATAGTAACAGATATAATTGGTTTGAAATATTTAATGATATCAAATTAAGTTATCTTCAGGAGTGATTGCAAGTGTTAATTGTTAATGTGACAGGAACTAAAATATCCTTAGAGTAGAGAGATCAGCTTGATTATCAGTAATTAAGGTGGAAAAACCACATGGTGACACCATTCCCTAAGAAGGAGATCCTGGGATATAGCTGTCTCCTGAGAGGCTCTGCTAGAGCCTGACACATACAGAGGTGGATACTCAAAGCCAACCATTGAACTGAGCACAGGGTTCCCAATGGAGAATTTAGAGAAAGGACTTAAGGAGATGAAGGGGTTTACAACCCAATAGGAAGAACAACAATATCAAGCAACCAGAGCTCTTAGGGTGTAAATCACCAACCAAGGAGTATACATGGAGAAAACCATGGCTCCAGCCATTTATGCAGCAGATCATCAATGCCTTGGGCATCAATGGAAAAAGAGGTCCTTGGTTCTGTGAAGGCTCTACAGCCCAGTATAGAGGAATGCAGGGGTGGGGAGGCCGGAGTGGCTATGTTGCTGGGGGAGCACCCTCTGATGCTGGAAGAAGGCAGGGAGGATGGGATAGGGGTTTCTGTGGGGGTGGGATTCAGGAAAGGGGATTCCCTTTGAATGTAAATAAATAAAATATCCAATTAAAAAATTAAAAAAAATATGAGTGGAGAAAGGGAGCCAGGCACTGGTTTGGGACCACTCATCATACCTCTGGGGAGGGTGTGACCAGCTACTTCAAGCTAATGAAACTTTGAAATACTCATCCTGCAGCTTTAAATTTTGATGTGAGAGAGAAGGTAAGTCCTTTATCCTCAAGTGGTTTCTTTTAGGGTACATTATCTTAGCAGAAAAAACACACACACACACACACACACACACACACACACAAAACACATACAAACACTGAGACAGCAGGATGATGCAGTATCTGTGTAAATCTGTAAAATACTATTAGAACGGTACAAACATACTAAAACTTACCAAAAAATGAAACATTATGTAGCCAGGGTAACCTTTTTAAAATGAAAATTAAGGGGAAAGTATTACTTTTAATCTATTGTATTTCTATTATTATTATTTATCTATTTTAATAGTATTCATCTATTTTTAAATTATGTAACAGGTGAATGAACTAATTTGAAAGAATATAATCTAAAATGTTATGAATAGAAATTGTTTTTAGAATAAACAAAGTCAAATAATATTATCCTTGTTTTGATGATTTTTTCCCTCATTTTATTCTTAATGTTTGCTTCTTTTATTTTCTTTTACGTTTATTCTTTTCTTAAGGAGTTTCTTAGAATGAGCCCCATTCATGTAGTAGGGCTAGCTTTGCTAGTTTTGCTCAGCTAGCTTTCTCTATATTTAAACTATAAGCATTTGTTGCATAGGAACTCACACCACAGACCCTGGGCAAGTTATCCCCTGTCAATTCCTCTTAATAGACAATCCCTCACAGATACTCTGAGAGGCCCTGTTCCAGATGATACTAGATTCTACCAAGTTGGCAATCAACACCATCCATTACACCTGGGGAGAATAAATATTTTGCCATTATTGATAATTTCAAATAAAGTATATCTTAAAATATGTATATCTTACTATTATATAATTATTCTATTTTTTTTGTTTTACATTATCCTTCAATGATTTTGTCATTCATGTTCAGATCTTGGGTCTATTTTATGTTTAATCATAAGTTGATTTGTTTTAAAACTATTAAATGCTATTTATTTTGTAAGGTTTTAATGTACTTTCTTTCTGTTACTTAGGTAAAAGATTTCTTCAATTCTATTAATTATTTCTAGTATCAAATAATATTCTCTGCCATCCTAATAGTCAATCAGGTCATAGACAAAATATAACACTTCTTTTTCTTTTTTCTTTCTTTCTTTTTTTTTTTTTTTTTTTTTCGAAACAGGGTTTCTCTGTGTAGCCCTGGCTGTCCTGGAACTCACTCTGTAGACCAGCCCTGGCTGTCCTGGAACTCACTCTGTAGACCAGGCTGGCCTTGAACTCAAAAATTCACCTGCCTCTGCCTCCCAAGTGCTGGGATTAAAGGCATGAGCCACCACTTCTTTTTCAACACTGACTTATGATTCTGATCTTCCTAGGAACTTACTATATAAACCAAATTGCCTCAGACTCAGATATGCCAAATATCTCTTCAACTTAAAAAAAAAATGGATGAAAAGCATTTGCCACCAAATTTAGCTGAATTTACATTTGGATAAGATTTATTTTTAATACTTTCTGAGAAAACATATACAGATAGTAATAGGTACAAAATTATGACATGAATTCATAACACAAACACAGAGATCTATAAAGGTTTTCAGTCTTACTGTTAAAAAATAGCAAAAAGCACACAGAGAAATGAGAAGAAAAATCTAAATATCAGTCACAGTCAGATTCTGATTCACCCATACCAAAATGATTGGAAGCGAAGTACAACAGTCTTTAGGAAGTACTTGGAGACTGACAGGCACTACCATATTTCCTAAGAGTGTACATTTGTGAAGATACCTTTGGAAAGGTTTCTTTTGCATACTTCAGATTAGAGTTAGAGTCCATTCACTACCCAATAATTTATATGTGGGTATTTGCCCGAGAAAAATGAAATATACTCATACTCATACAAAAATACTCTACTCAATTAATAGTGACCCTGTGGGAAAAAATTTAAAAATATGGAAAAAAACAGAGATGCAGAGTTGTACATGAAATTTCACATCTAGTTAAGCTACTTGAATGACTGGGGTCAGAGGATCATATAAGGTTAGGAATCTCAGATTAGCCTTAGAAACAAAGGAAGACAGCATTTCACACACACACACACACACACACACACACAATTGTAAATGTACAGCCATAGTAAGAAAAATCAACAAATGTCAGTTTAACTGCTTCATGTATAAACTGAATTTATGCATTCATACTTTGTAAGAACTCTCAGCCACATAATGAAAAGGAAGTAGATTATTGATACATTCAACAGTGTATAGCCTGTAATATGTGAAGTATCCAATGTGAAAAATTATGTGAAGTATGTTTGTGTGGCATTTGTAAAGGTAAAATTTTTGAAACAAAATTTCCAACACTGAATGTTAGGGCTTGGGAGTAGGAGTTGTAGTTGATGAATAATGGAATAAAAATTAATATGCCATATTATTTTATAATACACCCCTACATTTTTCTCTAAGCAAAAAGAACTGTATACCTGAGAGTAGAATTAGAATTATGAATATTAATAATGATATTAATCATACAAATCTATCAATACATGTGGCCAAATGTCTATTCAGGTCAAGCTCCAAGTTGGTGTAATTCACATTGTTAGCAAGAATGAGTCATAATTTCTTGTCTGCACTTCTGATCTCCAAGATATTTTTATTTCAAGACATAAGGTAACCTGCAATCATTTAACATGATATGAGAAAAATTTTAAACTTCACTATGACTGGCAAAAATACAAGGTGACTTCTTTACAGAGATATCTGCAGATACTGCATGCCACTTGCTTCATCAATCCTATGGTTTATCAGCAAAACTCATATCTGGGCCTTCAGATTAACCTCACACCACTCCTCCAAGCAACCTGTAAATTACATTTTCATGTTTTCTGGAATTATGCTTTTACAGAATGACTAAAAGACTGATAAAAGGCTCTTTACCTCAAGATTAAGTGAATGTAAAAAGCAAACTGAGCCAAGTTCTATTCCTTTTTTTCCCACTTGTACCTCCATGTGCCCGAGCTTAATAAATGGACTCTACAGAACAGGTCCGACTTATTTCAGGGAAGGGAAGCATTAGCTAAGAGCCTTGCCTTTTAGAGGCAGGGCTTTTAAGGAGATATTTTTCTGGCACTTACTTTGGCAAAGACCAGTCATTTCTGCAAATTTCCTACTAGCAAATTGAGTGCAAGTTCTTACAAACTGTAATTTTTTTATCATTTACTTTCTCTTTCTTCTCTATCCAAATTAAAGAAGTCACTAAACCATTTAGGTCCTCTTATCTTCAAAGAAAATGTCTGTACATTTTGAATTTAATATTTTTATAAATAAAATATTTTTTAGTTCTTCCTGTTCTTTCCTTCCAATACCTAAAAATATAGAGATATGCATACATAGACATCCCAAAAATATTTAAGTGTATGTAATCATTTTACTCAATGCTTGCTTAATGTGTAGTCTTTCATTATCAGAATTGATTATTAAAAAATCAGGTTAATCCTCCAAACATATTCATTGAAATAATCAATGTTGTTATTTGTATTTAAATAGTATTAGTAATTTTAAATAAATATCTTACAGGATTTAATCAAGTAAGTAATTTGAAGAAAGCACCATTAAGAAAATGAAAAGTAAAATTCACAAACTTTTTGATTTGCAAGGTTCTTAATTTGTTCTAATTATAATCACAGTGAAGAGCTAATAAAAAAGAAAAAGCCAACTTCAGAGAAAGGAAAAAGATCAGATAATTAGCCTTGAGTGCCTTTTGGCTAAAGTAACCCTTTATATCACATGTCTCTCGGTGGTAAGCTATCAATTAAACTTCTTTTCCTATACAAAGAACATATAAATTAAAGGAAAAACACATTCACATGTGAATAATAATAATAATTTGTTGTATAGTGATTTACAAAATTCAGTTCAAAATTTTCCTTCATGCAGTGTGTTGCAAGTTTGTGAATCAGCAAAGTAGAATTGTTTAGTTCTATGATTTTTAAGAATGATGAAGCATCTACCCTCTTCTTTTGATTGGTGTATTTAGAACTGAATTTTTTTTTCAGTATAACTCATGATATATTTGGACTCATGAAGATAGTACATTTTAATTTTTATATCACCCAGTCACTGCATTTTCATAGCCTCAAATATTATGAAATATTATATATATATATATATATATATATATATATATATATATATATAAATCACAACTAAGGAAAATATTATTTAAAAACAGGAAATAAGAAAGTATGCAGGATCACCTAGGGTGCAGAGTGGGCAGACACCCCCACGGTCCCTAGAGGACTGCCCACGCGATTTTAGGATCACTGGTGAGTGGAACTCAGCATCTGCTCCAATCCAATTGCGCACAGGACCTGAGACAGCACTAGGGTAGCAGAGAACCAACCTGACCAGGGGCACACGCCCCTTCTGGTCTGTACTAGCACTGGATTACCTAGGCCACGGACTCGGTGGATACCCACACTGTCCCTAGCGAACTGCCCAAGCAATCTTAGGATCACTTGTGAGTGGAACACAACTTCTGCTCCAATCCAATCACACATGGGACCTGAGACAGCACTAGGGAAGTAGAGAACCGGCCTGACCAGGGGCAGAAATCCCTTCCAGTTTGCACCAGCATAGGGTCACCTAGGGCTCGGATTCAGTTACCCTGTCCCCACTGTCCCTAGAGGAACTGCAAGCGATATTTGGATCACTGGTGAGTGGAACACAACAGCTGCTCCAATCCAATAGTGACAGGCCTGTGACAGCAGGAACAAGGATATCAGAGCTTTTCCTGACCAGAGGCTCAGGTTCCTTTTAGTCAGTTCAGGTTTACCTTGGTTTCAAACAGACCAGCCAACTCCACAGGACTCAAAGGAGACACCCCTTCCAGGCACTGTAACACACCCAGGATCTTATGACAACAGGATCCCAGGATAACAGGAGCTGGGTCACACTAGTATTTGAGTGTCTCAGAGGAGCTTGACTGCCAAGAACTCAGACACACCCAGAATCTCATGTTCACAGGAGNCCAAAATCAAAGAATCACAGAGAAATCTGGACTCTGAGAAATCCTGAATCAAAAGTGATTATAGGAAGGACAGGCTCCAATCAGATATATTGAGGGCAGCAAGCACTAGAGATAATCACATGGCAGGAGGAAAACATAAGAACAGAAGCAACAGAAACCAAGTATACTTGGCACCATCAGAACCAAACTCTCCTACCATAGCAAGTCCTGGATACACCATCACACCAGAAAAGTAGCACATGGATCTAAAGTCACTTCTAATGCTGCTGATGATGGAGGACTTTAAGAAGGAAATAAGGAATGGACTAATATTCATTGTATATAAAGAACTCAAGAAGATGGACTCCAGAAAACTAAATAATCCCATTAAAAAATGGGGCACAGAACTAAACAAAGAATTGTCAACTGAGGAATATTGAATGGCTGAGAAACACCTCAAAAAAGTTCAACATCCTTAATCATCAGGGAAATATATATATCAAAGCAACCTTGAGATTCCACCTCACACTAATCAGAATGGCTAAGATCAAAAATTCAGGTGACAGCAGATGCTGGCAAGGGTGTGGAGAAAGAGGAACATTCCTCCATTGTTGTTGGGACTGCAAGCTTGTAAAACCACTCTGCAAATCAGTCTGGCATTTTCTCAGAAAATTGGACATAGTACTACTGGAGGATCCAACAATACCTCTCCTGGGCATATATCTGGATGTTCCAACTGGTAATAAGAACACCTGTTCCACTCTCTTCATTGCACACTTATTTATAATACCGTAAGCTGGAAAGAACCATGATGTCCCTCAATAGAGGAATGGATACAGAAAATGTGGTAATTTGCACAATGGAATACTACTCAGCTTTTAAAAAAAAATGAATTTATGAAATTCTTGGGCAAATGGATGGATCTGGAAGGAATCATCCTGAGTGAGGTAACCCAATCANAAAAGAACTCACATAATATGCACTCACTGATAAGTGGATATTAGCCCTGAAACCTACAATAACCAAGATTCAATTTGTAAAACACATGAAACTCAAGAAGAACAAAGACCAAAATTTGGACACTTTGCCCTTTCTTCGAATTGGGAACAAAACTCCCATGGGCAGGGTTACAGAGACAAAGTTTGGAGCTGAGACAAAAGGATGGACCATCCAAAAACTGCCCCACCCAGGGGTCCATCCCATAATCAGCCACCAAACACAGACTATATTGCATATGCCAGCAAGATTTTGCTGAAAGGACCCTGATATAGCTGTCTCTTGTGAGGCTATGCCAGTGCCTGGCAAACACAAATGTGATGCTCACAGTCAGCTATTGGATGGAACACAGGGCCCACAATAGAGGAGCTAGAGAAAGTACCCAAGGACCTGAAGGGGTCTGCAACCCTATAGGTGGAACAACAATATGAACTAACCAGCACCCACAGATCTCATGTCTCTAGCTTCATATGTAGCAGAAGATGGTCTAGTCAGCCATCATTGGGAAGAGAGGCCCCTTTGTCTTGCAAACTTTATATGCCCCTGTACATTGGAATACCAGGGCCAAGAAGGGGGGAATGGGTGGGTCGGTGAGCGGGGTGTGTGTGTAGGGTATAGGGGACTTTGGGGATAGCATATAAAATGTAAATTAAGTAGTTACCTAATTAAAATTGGAAAAAAGACAGTATGCATTTGCATTTTCAAATTAAAAAATACTATGAAAGGAATATTATCACTTTTAATTATTCAATTATTCAGTTTATATCCAAATAGAGATTATATCCCAGAGTGTTCAACATTCTGTTCCTAGCAGAGAAAACAATTTGCAGTTGTTTTCGTCATTTGAACCAAGTTAGAAAATAGAGATGATTTAATCCTTCTGTAAAAAACAGTGCTGACTTTAAAATTATGTAGAGTTTAGATACTTTCAGTGTTTTAAAGGAAGTTGTATTCATTATGTACCAAGATTTACTATTTTGAGCTTTTCCTTGGAGTCATTTTGATAGTATTTCTTGTACAGCCTTTTCTTTTCTAACATCTTAGAACAACAGGATGATTTAGATTTCAATTGTCTTTTTTTTATTCTGAATATGATTTAACTTTTGAAAACATGTGTAATAATTTAAGCAATAATATATTTCATGTATGAGGTTGTGAAATTTGTGCAACCTTTAACAGAGAACTATTTTGTTTCATTGTTAAAAGAAATGATCAAATCTTAATTTACTAGCATTGAAGCAATATTTTAAAATAGCTCAGTATTCCATTTAAAAGATATTTAAAATAGCTCTGGACTAAGTATATGATTTTATGTTTGTGTTTTTCTTTTCCATGAAGATACAACCTTTTCTATGCCTGATTTTCTGTATTTACTTTTTTTCTAACTAAAGATATACTAGAGGTCAGGTAGATATTTGACATTTGAATATTTGAGCATTTTTTTCCTCTTAGTAGCTGGTATAGACTGGTCAATGTGTGTTATTTTTTGTTTAATGTTTCTATCTTAGAAATATGCATTGTAGTTGAAATGAGGATTCTTTGATACCCTAGGTCGAGTTCAACTTTAATTATTAAGTTGCCATAACATAATAATACTAACTGGGTAATTTATGGAATTGATTCTTACTTTCTCCTATCCTGTAAGCCAGGAATTTACATTAGGGTCTTTAACTGAGCTCTCCATTGTTGTTGTTGTTGTTGTTTTGGTTTGTTTTTCTTCTCTCTTTAAATAATAGTGTTCTTGCTGTGTTTGTCAGACATAGAGACAAGAGGGTGTACCCACCAATATGCTTTCCAACGATGCTGATCCTAGATAAGGGCTTTCTCTCATAACCAGTTCTCATCTGAATTGCTCTCCCACTTTCTTTTTTTTTTTATTTTCTTTATTTACATTTCAAATGCTATCCTGAAAGTTCCCTATACCCCCCCCCGCCCCTGCTCCCCTACCCACCCACTCCCACTACTTGGCCCAGGCCTTCCCTTGTGCTGGGTCATATAAAGTTTGCAAGACCCAGGGGCCTCTATTCCCAGTGATGGCCGATTAGGCCATCTTCTGCTACATATGCAGCTAGAGACACAAGCTCAGGGGGTACTGGTTAGTTCATATTGTTGTTCCACCTACAGGGTTGCAGCCCCCTTCAGTTCCTTGGGTACTTTCTGTAGCTCCTCCACTGGGGACCCTGTGTTCCATCCAATAGCTGGCTGTGAGCATCCACTTCTGTGTTTGCCAGGCACTGGCATAGCCTCACAAGCGGCCGCAATATCAGGGACCCTTCAGCAGAATCTTGCTTGCATGAGCATTAGTATCTAGGTTTGGTGGNTGATGATGGGATGGACTCCCGAATCCCACTCTCTTCTGCATGCAGATCTATATCCAGGCTTGGGATACATCGCTGGAATTTGTGGAACCCTGTATTTTTAAGCTACTTTTTTTTTTTTCAGGTTAGCTGGGAAATTGTCTTATTGTCATAAAAACAGTAGTATTTCTTTTAAACTGCTTTGTGATTTTTTTGTTGTTGTTGTTAGTGTATTCCTTCACTATTCATACCTGGTCCTATGATTTACTTACACAGCCTGGGTGTGGGAAAGTAGTTTTGTGTGAAGTAGTTATGTTAGGATTTATATTTGTATTTAATAGCCAATGCAAAATCTAAGAATCTTACTCATAACATGTATAAATAATTACTCAACACTATGGTGGTTATTCTACAGGACCTAGATAACCTGCAATTCATGTATTACTGAGTGAAAAGCATATATTAGTCCTGATAAATATTTCAGCTGATATAAGCTATTACAACATACCCGACAGCTTAGACAATTCTACAGGTTGGACAGTTCTAGTATGCATTTACTAATTTGCTATATTAGAATATGAATTGCAAATTGAGGATCAGAGCCAGAAGAACAAGTGCCTATCTACATTTCTGCTTCCGTTGCCTGTTCCTTGTGGTACCTGGTGGTGCACTGGTTTAGAGAGCAGCCTACTGGTCCTTGAAAACCCAACATGCCCAAGACAGTTTCACATCATGAAGTTAGCATAATAGGAGAATTAATCTTGTCAGTAGGCTATAAAGTAAGAAAACTTGAGGACTGTTTCAAATCAACGTGTGTGCCTGTAACATCATATGCCACTGGGAATTATCTGCTGTTGTTGGAATGATTGTCTTCAGAATTTAAATGGCATGTATCAGACTGAACGACAAGTTTTTGTAAAAGAATATATAAGAATATGCATTAAGGGAGAGCAGTATTGCTAATGAAGTGCTTGTTTCCCCTCACACTTAATGAACTATCAGAGTACTTAGGGATAAATGCAGGAGCTATCACAAAATACTATTTCCAGATCCTGGTCTACCAGACACAAAAATCTACTAGCTAGACAGAATGTGATGCAGTATATACTCCCACTGTGCAACTGAACTGAACACCTTGGCTATTGGAGGAGGTATATTTTTATGGTAACTAATTTCTCTGCTTATGTACAGCTGCAGCCTTTAAGGGAAAAATATTAGAGGATGTCACTGTTTCCATCCTACTTTTACTTGAAGTGTCCGCATTCAAACCTTATTGTGGGAAGCGGGTGTGGCCGAGTGGCAGCCAAGATGGCGCCCTGGCTCATTGCCAAGCCCTGTGATCCCTGCTTGTTTACCAAGAACCTGATCATGCTCACCTGAATGATCATGTGCACCTGAATGATCATATACACCTGAATGATCATGCGCACCTGAATGATCATGCACCGACCGCCTGATGCATAGGGTCATACAGCATGATATTGAGTCACTGGGCAATCAATGCACACCCTGTCTGTGTGCATGGCTCATGTACAGAAAGTTCTAAATGTTGATTGGATGATGAAGAGTGGTGAGAGATGAGTGCAGAGGGTGGAGGCAGATAAGTTGGGCAGTCCCCCAGAATAAAGCGAATAAAAAAAAAGCTGAAGCTGACACTGAAGCTGAAGCTGAGGAAGCTGCTTGAACTCTGCCTTGGTGTACGTGTAATCTTTTTCCCACCTCTGCTGGCCGGAGGCTGGGGTTCGGGGCAACTTATACTTCAGATAATTGTAGGAAGTAGTTAAGTTTTTATTCCTAATTTATTTCAGAGTGCCTGTAAGCTCACCCATAATGGCATATGTGTCCTAAGAGCAGTGGATGTAATCTGTATCCACTAAAGAAAAATGCCTTTCTATTAACCTCATTTAAGCATCATGTCTTGCAACTTCCTGGAGTTCCTGATCATGCACATTGATGTATTTCGTCATTGCTTTGAACTTTCTGACATTATTAATACTTCTGGATAGTTGTTGTCACTTATAATTATGAAACTTAACTCATGAGGACATTCATTAGGTGAAATTTCTAAGCAATATCATGTAGTCTGTACATAAATATACATGCTTTTTAAAAAAAATTAAAAATGTCTTGGTCTATTTAGTCTTTTATTGTTTGTTTTAGTAATTCAATTTTTTAAAATGTGGAGAATTAAAGGAATTAATTTTAGCCGGCGTGGTGGCGCACACCTTTAATCCCAGCAATCGGGAGGCAGAGGCAGGCAGATTTCTGGGTTCTAGGCCAGCCTGGTCTATCAAGTGAGTTCCAGGACAGTCAGGGCTATACAGAGAAACTCTGTCTCGGAAAAAACTAAATAAATAAATAAATAGATAGATAGATAGATAGACAGATAAATAAATAAATAAATTTTAAAAAGGAATTAATTTTAACAAAAAAGTATAATTAAGCTCAAGAAAAACACTTCTGAGAAGTGTATGAATTAATGGCAGTAAGGAATACTACGGAAATATATCTTAAAGTATCACTAAATATAATACATATTGTTTTATATTTATTTGTTCCAAACTTCTTTTCTAAGAGCGGGATTATAAATGAGGAATTATGGGAGCCTCCATGAGATATTAAACAAAGAAGCTGGGCTTGAGCTACCATTTTAAATATAGGTAAAAATTTGTTTGAGGTAGACAGATTATCCTTGTGACTGCTAAACTAACTGCAGTTTGAATGAATGCAAACAGTCCATACTCACAGTGTTCTGGAGAGATCATTTAGTGGCAAAGCATCTTGCTGTACTCGGGATTCATTTAAATTTAACAGTCAGTGCCTCGGGTCCTGAAGGAGTTTCAATCATTATACTTTGAATAAAATAAAGAAGTAGTTTAAAACACACCTTTTCAGGATAATTTATTTAATATGAAATACATCCTGAAAAAATGCTGGATTGATCAAGAAATTTTTAACCATTTTACTTTGTGTAGGTGGAGAATATAATTCAGATTTCAGAATGTATGATAAACAAGGACCAAAGCTGTCCCATTATTCAAAGGAACTACCCTGCTACAATATACATAAATAGTTGCAGCATCAATTATTTTGAAGATGATTAATCTGAAAGCTATATAAAATTAACTGGTAGGTAAGGCTGGGACCAGACATAAAAGCTGTGCTAATATTGTTTTATCTTGATGTAAGTGTATGATGACTTTGCTGCATTTGATCTCAGCATAATGAGTGCCAGGTGATAGAGAAAATGTCTACTGAAACCACAGTAGATACCTCATCAGTATGATAAGAGACTTCTGGAAACCATTTGGTTATAATGTACTTATTAATGACTGCCATGAACTTCAAACAGTCAATGTATACTTTACACTCTCCCCCAGAACACCAATGATCACAGCAAACAGAGCTTCAGAGTATCTATCACTTTATTTTAGAACAGCGGGGATTGGGGGTGGGGGGTAGGGAACTTTCGGGATAGCATTTGAAATGTAAATAAAGAAAATAATAATAATAAAAAAATAATAAAAAGACTCATCTGAATGACAAGTATTCATAGTAGAGTCATGGCTCCTCAAACTTCAGTATGATCTTTACCATTCCTACTGCTGTGTCTCAAACAACCTTCCTTTATCCCTGTTTGTCACATGCAAACTTGTTTTTTTTTTTTTTTCAAAGCGAATGATTTAAAATTTTATTTCATTAACCTCTAAGCCTGGGCAACTGGATACTATGATTGCTGTTTAGAGAAGTCAGTCAATATTTTAGTTAAAAAGAAGTTTTTTTTTTTTTTTTCTTTTCAATACTTCTTACTTTAAAGCATCATGGAGAGTCATATAGCTTAATGTTGGAGTATCATGGCTGGCATGATCTAGGCCCTGGGTTCCAGCTCCATGACCACATTGTAATGGTATCATGGATAGAAATCAAACTGTGAATAGTTATTTGATACCTTCTTCAGAACTACATAGGTACTAGGAAGGCATGGGCACCAGGACTTAAAACATGCAGGCAAAACGTCATAAAATAAACCAAATTAGTGTGACTTTTCTTCTTCTTCTTCTTTTTTATACAACTGATGGATTATGTAGTAAAAATTCCTAGTTAGATAATTGGAAGCCCATTATAGCAATTTCTGTCAATCACTATGCTGTAACCTAATAGGTAAAGCAGCATTTGCCCTATAAAAATGTCTGGTATTTAGGCCTCCAGTTTGATTGAAGGGTTAATGAGAATATTCTGTGCTGTTGTTTCTGTCACTACCAATGAACAATGCTTAGAAGCAATCTATAACTGTAATTGTGGTTGTGGCTACAGTATATGACAGCAGCTATGAATTGACCTGTCCAATTTGCTGTGGCTCATTAAGACATGTGGTTCTGGAGAACTGGGAATATAGGCGGTAACAAATTATACCAGACGATCTGTGCAGCCAGGTAGAATTCTATTCTACAGACACGGCCTAGGGGCAGGCTTATGTATCACACAAAAGTTCTCTGTAATATAGTGTACACAGCATAACGTGGTTTAACTAGGTTGTCAGACTCAACAGAGTCTCTACAGCAAGAGCTCATTAAGGTCTCTATGTAAAGAATAATGGAAGCCATACTTTATATATGGAATTGTTTCTATGGAAACGTATAGGTATGCCATAATCAATCTGCTGTGAGAAGAAAGTCAGTTTTGAAATTAGAAGCAGAACATTCTTTATGCCTGTTTTTACCTCTAGACAAAGTGAATACAGGGCTAAATGGCTGATTTCTCCTAATTGCATGCTGCCTAAAACAGTATACACTTTGTATGACCAAAAACAATCCAAGACCCCTGAAAACATAATTGACTCCAATTATTATGAGACTATGTGGTATCTAAAGGAATTCCTAAATGTTCCTCTGTTTTCAAAAGCTGCATGCACCTCTTTTATTCCAGTATTCACTATTATTCAAAGTAGATCTTGCTTACCTATTGAATTCCCTTTTGTCCCATTTTTATTAGCCTAATAATAATTCAACTTAGTATCATACTTATTTTCTTACATGGACATGGAACGCATGCATGGTGCACATTTTATCATGACAAAAACCTACCCTCTTTATTGGAATCCCATAAAAAAATAGAATTTCAGTGAGATACTAAGATGCACCTCTGAGTCACATAGTTGTTTTCTATCTCGTGCTTTCTTGATGGACCACATGTCATAAAAGTAAATACTTGCAGTAAACCTTTTCCTTATTTCATGTTTTTCTGAGTATGAGATAGGATTTCTATATAGTTCCAGCTGTATTGTGACTTACCATAAAGTTCAAGATGGAATCAAGTTTACTATCATACTTTGTTGTCAGAAGTTTAGGGACTAAAGGTATGAATGCAAGACTCAACTAAGTACTCCGCCAAACACTGTGTAACATCTATCCATGATAATCAATGTTATTTTTGTTTTCATATGTTCTCCCAATTCTCCAGGACTATGTCTTAAAGTATCACAGAAAATTGAACAGGCCAATTTATAGTAGCTATCATAAACTACAGCCATGATCTCAATGAGAGTTACAGATTGCTTCTAAAATTTGCTCACTGGGAATGATGGAAACAATTAAGAAAACTGTTATTTAAAGGTACTCAGGGTATCATGGCTTGACACAACTTTCTCATGGTTAGGTGTGTTTGTTTGTTTTGGAGACAGCATTATTAAACTCATAGGTAAATGAATGGAGTTTGAAATAATCATTCTGGGACAGGCAACTCAGATACAAATGACAAGATTTTCTCTCACATATGAGGGTGCTAGCATTGAATCTTTAAGTATTTGTTTCTAAATTGGAGCATCCACTGAAGGCAGGGAAATAGTAAATGTCCATGTGGAAGATAAATGCACTTAAGTAGGGATAAAACAGAGGTGGTATGGAAGAAGTAAAATAATGGACCAGAAACTCTTAATCCTTGAAAAGTGATTAAATTCTATAGTCTATCAAATAAAATCAAAGTGCCAGAAACGGGTTGCCATTTTATTAATTTTTTATGGACTCCCATAGTTTAGTATATAATAATATAAGCTATTGCCATTGCACTTGGTTATCTTCTAGAAATTGATGCAAGCTCCTATTAATGAAGATGTCACATATGTGAGTCACAGAGCATGGAGTAACCAAGCTGATACTCAGCTGGAAGCTACATCACTATTGAACAGTTTTCATAGTCCTGAAAGCTTTTATGCATGTCATGTGAAAAGAAAGATAATAAACAGGTTTAGTTAGCTGTATCCACTACAAGCTACAATAACAACTATTCTTGTAAGCTATGTACAATGGTGCAATAGTAGAATAAATGTTATTGGAATTATCAACTCTTTTCTGATTGGATTTAAAATCTCTTACACACACACACAATAATAATAATAATAATAATAATAATAATAATAATAATAATAATAAAATAAAAAATAAATAACAGCAGGAAGAGAGAAACCCATGTCTGGTACTGGTAAGCAGAAGAAAATACATGGCTGGCTATGTCTAGTAATGTTCATTTTTCTAAATAGGCATAGTAATAAATTGACATATAAGTTTTTAGCTTCATACCCATAGATTAGTATGTCTCTCAACACTCACCATAAAATTTTGTTTTGTAGTAAATTGTGTGGTGATCACTACAGAGACTCAAAAATGATCAATTTGTAAAAAACAAGAGACTGTGGAATACTCACATCTAATTTGGACACCTATGTCACATCCCTCCCCCGAAAGCTCAGAAATGGTTGTGCAAATGGAATCAGAAAGAGTGTAAGAGCTGTGACTAGTAGACATTGACCACAAACTAGCATTTGCAAAACGTGATAGCACTATTATAAATTAGACACAGCATCAGGATCTTCATGCACAAGGCCAGCATAGGATCAACCAGCCAAAACAGAGGGAGGATTTATAAATTCCTAATCATTCCTGGGGGCACAAATGTCAATTGATGGATGTTTTTGAGAGGGAGAATCAATTTCCTAAAAGTCTCAGATCCTAAAACCCTACTATGCTCCAGTATATGCTTGTACTTAGAGACATGGCACATATAATAAGTTGTCTCCATGTGTCTCTTATCTTAAGCATTTGAAATTTCAAGGAAAATGTAGAAGCTAGTAGAGGAACAATTGGATGGGAGATAGTTGAAAAATTTATATTATGAATATGCGAAAAATTTGAAATCTAAATGTTGATTTTTTTTTACATTTTTTATTATTATTTTCTTTATTTACATTACAAATGCTATCCCGAAAGTTCCCAATCCGCCCCCCCGCCCCTGCTCCCCTACCCACCCACTCCCACTACTTGGTCCAGGCCTTTCCTTGTGCTGGGTCATATAAAGTTTGCAAGACCAAGGGACCTCTCTTCCCAGCGATGGCCGATTAGGCCATCTTCTGCTACATATGCAGCTAGAGACACAAGCTCAGGGGGTACTGGTTAGTCCATATTGTTGTTCCACCTACAGGGTTGCAGCCCCCTTCAGCTCCTTGGGTACTTTCTCTAGCTCCTCCATTGGGGACCCTGTGTTCCATCCAATAAATTCATTTTATAAATAGAAATAGAAGTACATTGGAAAAATAAACTAAATCAGAATAGTTTTCCTGTCTCCACAAGGACATTTTCTGTACACAGGGCAGCTCTAATGCCCACCAGACAAGAGGAAGAGGAGAAGCAGATGTTCTGAATTGATGAAAACAGATTGTATGTCCTGAATGGACATGTTTGACTCAGATAAAAAGAAGGTATAATTATTTACCTATTTATCAATATTTACTTAAACCTGAATTACACTTTCAATTTATTTACTCTCCAGCAGAGAATTGCACAAAGTCATAGTTATTTCTTCATTGAAAAAAATATTTTAAATATGGGATTGACGATGGGATGGCTTTAAACAAGACAGTCCAACATCAGCTCTGCCGCACATTGTTTGCCTTTTACCAAACTCATTGAAACTGCAATTACAAATTGAAGACCAAGAAAACATGCAACACCTCTATCCTATGTCTCAGCATTAAAAAAAAAAAAAAAAAAAAAAAAAGATGAAGAAAAGAAAAGAAAACCTCACCTCACTTTCTATAACCCTAGTAGTCTTTGATGACATTTCTGGCTCCACATTTACTCTGAAAGGAAAATGAAAGTATCAGCACTCCTTATTCAGCTGTCAGAAATGATTGTCCCTGACAATCACTGTTTGCAGCAAGCTGATGTGTGTGTCAGCAGCTTTGAGAAGGAGCAACGAGCACATCCAAATCTGGCCCAAGTGTTCCTGAGAATGGCAACGCAACATCAATATTAAGCCTCCACGGCTTTCTGTGCATGGACTCAAAAAAAAAAAAAAAAAAAAAACAACAACAAAAAAAACCTTGACAGGCAATGTGCTCAGCTGCATCTTTTCTCCATAAAAACTCATTGAGAAAACTCAAATGGCATCTAACCAAGCCCTCACACAGAAACCAATTTGGCATCTGTTTCTTTAAATGTGGCCTAAAGAACTCTGTTGAAAACTATCACCAATGAGTAAAAGAAACAACCAATATTTCCTGTATGTGGTGTGTATGGCTCATATTTTTTTAAACTGCCTCAGGGATATAGCTAAGTATTTAATTCCAAAGAAATGTAAGGTAAATTGATTTGTGGAAATGTGGAAATCCCTTTGCTCATAGAAAAGGTGTTTTTTTGTTTTTTTGTTTTTTTTTTTAAATCCTTGAACTGTCCATTATAGCCCATATTATTTGTCTTGACTACACACTTTTATCTTGCTGTGTTGACAACTCCTGGTAAATTTCTTATTGTTTCAATGTATTATGCTTGTGCCCCTGAGTTTCCACTGTTTGTAGCTATTGCCTTATTTTATAGGCATCATTGAAAAGGTATTGAACTGAGTTTCTTGGAAGTAAGGTACAACCACCTTCACGTTAATTTGACCTCAGATGATTTGTGTACCCATTAGTGTTTAAAAGTCAATATCCCACACTCTGTCTAATATTACACAAGTCGAGGGGTACTCTTGGCTAGGACGCACTGGCAAGGGTTGTAGTTGATTTTTCCTTTTAAGCTAAGAACTTTTGTGGTCAAGAAACACTTTTATTGAAACATTGAGTACTTGACACTATTTAAATCAATAATGCTTTAGTTTTCAATAACAGTGAAAGAGACAACCATAGATAGATAAATTTTTGGTACTTTTTAATTTAATATTTTTTGAGATTTTAATACATGCATTCTATATTTATAACATTTCCACCTTCCTTCTCTCCACTTCGACTTTACCCATGCCCCTTCAAATTCATGACCTCTTCTCTTTAAATTATGAATGCATACATATATATGTATATAAAAATAGCCTGCAGAGTCTAGTTGTTATTGTTCAACTGCATATGTATATAGGACTGGATGAGCCATCGGGGAAGGGCGTTATCCCTGTACAAGACTCATTCTTTCACTATCTGAAGCCATTAATTTTATGCTGCTGTTATTCAAGGGATGAGGCCTTATGGGATATAACACCCATTCAGGTTGACATATCAACCTGTGCTGTTAATGTGCATACCTTTTGTGGATCATATACTTGAGATTTCACTGGGTAGCTTAGGGAGGTGAGTAATGATTTCCTACTGTTTTGGCTGTGTGGGCCTTTAGCATGATTTCATATTTCACAGTGTGCATGTGTGTGTGTGTGTGTGTGTGTGTGTTTGTGTGTGTGTGTGTGTGTGTGTGTGTAAGAGAGAGAGANGAGAGAGAGAGAGAGAGAGAGAGAGAGAGAGAGAGAGAGAGAGAGAGAGAGAGAGAGAAAGAGAACAGTACAGTACAACTTCCTACACGAAGAATCATCTTAAAAAATATCAGTGAGACCGAGGGGGAAAAAACTGACTTAAGATAACTAATGAAAATTGGCCCAATTGAAATGTATATATTTTTTTGTCTATTCAGCCTGAACTCAGTGACTTTATATACTGGACTCATTTTCCTTTCATTGTTGTTTGTTTTAAAATAGCCTGTATGATTTGATTACATTGGAACTTTTATAGTGAGCAAACTGAACAATGTCTATTATGCCATTTTCCTCTAAACATCATGCCCTGCTAAATATGCATGACAAAATCCTCTCTTGACCTAAAGAAGAGACAAAAATTAAACCTGAGTATAAAAATGTAGAAAATATGACATATAGACTTAAGATGTCCCTACTCTGTTCTGGACATCAAAGATGTAATAGGGAGTAGGTGCGATATATTCATTATAACTACATAATGACTTTAATTATTAAACAGAAATTTATGGAACAGAAATGATCAAAACTCATTGCTTCTATTACAACACAGAATTAATTTAAAAACTCTCTCTCTCTCTCTCTCTCTCTCTCTCTCTCTCTCTCTCTCTGTGTGTGTGTGTGTGTGTGTTTGTATGAATTTATGTGAAATTTCATACCTTATGGAACTGTGATTTTAGAATTAGCAATAACTCTAGCCTGTCCAGGAATTCTATAGTACTAAAGCAAATCACTGAAGTAAAGTGTAGCAAGAGTAACAGTTGTTAAGACAGGATGATGCCCAATCTAATCACTCATTAGCACGGAAGATGCATGCAGGAAGGTAACCACAGACAGGGTGTCCTGTGGCACAAGAATGATTTCCAGACAAAGAGGAAATGAACAACAAAATGTCTTATATGGATAATCTTGCTATACAACTTTCTTTTGGAATCTCCCAAATCTAGTCTCCACAGATGGAATTACATTTGGGCTGCCATGCCTGCAAAGCATTTTGGGAGTGCTGTGGTTAATCATATCCTCATTTCCAGGCAACATGTGTTTTAACCGTGGAAGTTTTGTACTGAAGGGGCAGGTATTTGTTGTTCAGGGCTTAGTGAGAAAGTGCCTGCTATAAAAAATAAGAGATTCCAGAGTTTGGATCTCACACACCCATCACAAACAGTTATGGAAGCCTAGATTCCTGGAGCTCCTTTATCAGTCATGCAAGCTGAATCAGCAAATTCCTGATTCATTGAGAGACTGTCTCAAAAGCTGAGCAGAGAACTAAGAAAATGAATGCTTTTGACATATATGAATTCACTTGCATACACATGGGCATATGTCCAAATGAACACACACTCTCACACATACACACACTCACACACACACACACATACACACACATTGTGAGGACAGAACATATCAAATTGTCTAAAATATATGGACTGTACATACTCCAGCAACCACTTCTGACTCACAAAAGGTGAGAACTTCAAAATGAAAATTTAAAGTTATATAAATACATAGGTTTCAATAAGCAGGGACCACTATCATGAAAATGGACTGAAGATGATAAACTGTAGAAAATGTGCTCCAGGCTGGATGCTTTCCACTCTGCAGTAGCTCTGCCAGCTGACTCTAGTGCATGAACGTTAGATGATGATTCTGGTATTGCCTCCCAGAGTAATGCTTCACCAAGACTAATTCATGGGCTACTTAGTATAGAGAATTAAAGGGATAAATCACAAAATCTGGCAATTCAAGGGTGTCTGTTTTACCTCACAAGAATAATGAAAAAAATGGTTATATTTATACATACATTTGCTATGTGCTTATAATTGTATTTTTTTAAATAATTCATTGTATTGTGTTTGTCAAAAACATAGTCTGTGGTCTCTGACAGTTAAAAACAAACAAAAAGATTAATTCTGCACAGAGCACTGCACTAATGTAGAGAGAGCAGCTGGTGCCTGTCTTCCATCTGGAAGGCTGGAGGCTGGCTGGGGCAAAAGCAGGGTAAGGATGGAGGCAGCAGATGGATAGCCTCAGGATTTCTCCTGGGCCAAGCAGAAATAGCAGAGGTAGAGCCAGCCTGAGCAGTTTGAATGTGTCCTGACAAGCAAGATGATGGTTCGCCAAGGCAGAAAGATCTCAGCAGAAATGTATCCTTCCTATGCAAAGCTCTACTGTGGATTGGTTACAAAGGGACTACAGCACAGAGCCTGACAGTCTGAAGGCAAATGTGCAGGACAGAAAGGAGAGAATCGAATAGGATGTAAATTTTAAGATTCTTTATAACTGATGCTTGATTGTATCATCTCAAAAAGAAATGCAATACCTCTCTTTCCTTGACATTCTTGAGCAAATCTTAGACACAAATTGGCCACAGATCTTGTTACTTACAGTACGAAAAGTACATTTTTGTAGAATATATTCTACCATTAAGAAAATATCTTTTACTATATTGGTTCATGGAAAGTTGATAAAACAAAATCTGAACAGTCTTCCCTCAAGTGTATGATAATATACAGATGTTGAACACTAAGTCACAAGCGTGATCGTGATCATTTGTTACCACAGAATTATACCCTGTTTCTACTTACATTTTGTCATATTGCATTAATAAATTTAAACTAAGTCAACCTGAACTTAGAAATGTGATTGTTACAACTAAAATAGATTTTTGGCTGTGGATGGATTATGTATTTACTTTATGTACAATTTAGCACTCCTACAGTACCTGGAAAAGTAAAATATATTTAAGAAGATAATAAGTTTGCTGGTCTGTTAGCAGTGTAAAGTACCAAGAGAATTTTCTAACTTTTTGAAGAAAATAATATTTACATAGGCAACTGTGGGAATCTAACTTCAGTTAATGATTTGGGTGTTTCTGAAATTAAGTATTTAGTGTCTTTAGTATATTTAGAGGTATGTTATAATGTTAATATCCAAGTTAGCTGAAAGAATACCTAAGTTCATAAATATAAAATTTATATGTCATATGATACAGCTAATATGGTAGTGATAATGAACATGATATGGTGTTTCAGAATTCTAATTTCCATGACATCATCAGCAAGAATTGTATTTATGATTTTTTTGACCGAGGAAGGGTCTCATGTATTGAGAGAGAGAGAGAGAGAGAGAGAGAGAGAGAGAGAGAGAAGAGAGAGAAGAAACTCTTCTAAACTGCACACCCGGGAGTTAGCCTCAAAAAAAAAAAAAAAAACAAAAAAAAAAACATGTTAATGCCTTCTTCTGATCTAACTGTTCCACCTGTGCCAATGTTTGCCACAACTACTTGTATAAATAATTTTAAAAGATCGTTAGTGATGCTTAATCGATTTCCTCTGTTTCATAAAGCGAAGTCTCTTTTTGTTAGCTACTCCCATAACTAAGAATGCAAGCACCTTCCAAGTCATAAGTATCTACATCATGTGGTCCAGTCATCAGCATCTACAGCAACTGGCCTAGTCCCCAGTATCTAGAATGTCTGACCCAGTCTTCTGTGTCTGTAGTACATGACCCAGTCATCAATATCTCCAGTACCCGACACAGCCATAGGTATTGACAGTCCCTGCTGCTGTCATCAGTACCTGCAGCACCTCGTCCAATGAGCATCTGCAGCACCTGGCCCAGCCAATATCTGTTCAGCATTGGGTAAGGATTTTCTTGCTGAATTTTAATATGGTAGAAGATATCATCTGATACTACTTGTGAGAAATTCAGTACCCATGTCTGCTAAGGTTATTAATGCAGTAGCAGAAGCTTCACCCTGTGTCTGATTTAACCCTTATTTCTTCCAAAATAACACTGGAAGGCTGCATTTCTATTTCTAACATAAGCATTTACTTCTTCAGTTCAAATGGTCATTAAATTTCAGGTTAAGATTATCATTCAAAAAATTACAAAAGGAATCATTTTTATTCTCAAGACCGGCACTAACAGAAAAGTAAGATTAAATGGAGTTTTTAATTGTTTAATAGCTATGAAAATTGACCCCTTTTTGTTCACAACCTTACTACTTGGAAAAACAGTGTACGATTTAATACATGGCATTTCTTCAACCTACTCATTTTAATGTAATATTTAGAATTCTTGCTTTTTTTCCCTCTCTCTGTCCATCCACCCCTTACAGTACTTTTGTCTCTAAGGTTTGGTCCTAATATCGCTATATCCACAAGAATTCCATGTGTGAATAGTGACTTGGGTATATAAACTGAACCATGGAAACCTATAGGTATACAACAACATCTCTCAAAGGGAGTCTGGATGTTTTCTTGCAGTGATATATCTCTGGTCTTCATGCATGAGTCAGAATAAATTTTAAAAAATAAGGCAATTCCAAATAAAATTATTTTTCATCTGAGGAAGAACACACTTGGGCTGTTTGACTGAGTTATTTCTTTCTATGTTTGGTTCCTTAACTATACCTAGGCTTCTCTTTCATTCTTACAGTGACTTCATTACCTGGTAGGTTTACCCTTCAGCTATCACAGGCTTGCTTTCTTATTCCTTATCTGTATTTACTTTGCTGTTTTTCAATAAGTCTTTCCTGGGCTTGGCAATATAGCTCAGTTAATAGAGTGCTTGACTTCCATGCACAAAGCCCCAGCTTCTGTCTCAGCTCTGTACAAACTGGGTAGGGTAAAACATTCCTGTAATGTGAGAATATGAGTGAAAGAGGACTTTCAAGGCAACCTTTGGCTACAGAATGAATTTAAAACCAATTTACAATACATGAGGACCTGCCTCAGTCAAAAAAAGAAATCATAAATACAGTTCTTGCTGATGATGTCATGGAAATTAGAATTCTGAAACAGCATTTCATGTCCTGTATCACTACCATATTAGCTGTATCATATGACATATACATTTTATATTTAAATTGTTTATTTTGGTTCTTTTCACACACAGTACATAAGGGCAAAGGATACATCAACTCACAGTGACAAATCCAGGGCACCTGGTAATAGTGACAACTGGTACAGGCAGGAGGAAACAATGACCATCTTAAGATTTGTACCAAGCACATTTTGTGTGCTGAGCAAAAAGTTGAGCAAAGCTATATCTCACTAATGTTTCTTCCACCTCCTCTTTATAAGAGTGTTAATTTGTCACCTACAGCACAGATTTATTCAATGAGAATCCAGCAGAAATCCCGAAAGATTTCACAAGTCAGTATCAATTGAATTCACATTTGCATCTTAGAATACGATAATTAGTTAGTGTATGTACATCTAACGTTCAGTTTTATCAACAAGAACACAATTTGTAAACTAAAACATTTTCAGATCTGAAGCTTTGTAATGAAATGATTATTCAGTCTTAGTTTAAAGTTTTCTGGATAGAGATTGGTTTTCTTTCTTTCTTTCTTTTTTTTTTTTTTTAATTGTTTATTTTATTTTATTTTATTTTTTTACACTCCAGATTTTATTCCCCTCTGACTGTTCCACATCCTGTACCTCCCACACTGCCCATCTCCACAAGGATGCCCCCCACTACCACAGCAGACCTCTCCACTTCTTGGGGCCTCCAGTCTCTTGAGGGCTAGGTGTATTTTCTCTCACTGAACCCAGACCTGACATTCCTCTGCTGTGTATGTGTTAAAGGATTCATATCTTCTGGTGTGTGTAGCCTGGTTGATGGTCCAGTGTCTGAGAGATCTTTGGGATCTAGGTTAATTGAGACTGCTGGTCCTCTACAGGGTCCCTCTAAACTCCCCGAGGACTCCAGTCTTTTGAGAGTTAGTTGCATTTTCTCTGACTGAACCCAGACCTGGAAGTCCTCTGATGTATGTGCTGGGGATCTCAAGGATGCCTCAGTCCCACTTGGGAGGGTGAACAAAGCAACCACAAGGGAGAAGGTAGAGAGGGACCAGGTAGGAAAAGGGGACTGGGGAGGGGAGGAGGGGAACATGAAGTGGTATTGGGTTGGAGAAAAGGACTGAAGTTCCAAAGACCAGCAGAAAAATGGAAACAGGCAACCCCATTATGATAGGATGTTAGGGGGACCCTCCAGAATTTACTAGATATTTCGGAGGTGAGAGACCCTAGATGAAATGCCCTACAGTGGGGAGAGGGAATTTGTAGAGCCCTCCTCCAGTAGAAAGACAGGGCATTAAGTGAGAGATGGGGTTGCTACCCTACAGTCACAACTCTGACCCATAATTGTTCCTGTCTGAAAAAATTAAAAGGATGGAAATGGATAGGAGCCTGTCTTAGTCAGGGTTTCTGTTCCTGCACAAACATCATGACCAGAAGCAAGTTGGGGAGGAAAGGGTTTGTTCAGCTTACAATTCTACATTTCTGTTCATCACTGAAAAAGTTAGTACTGGAACTCAAACAGGTCAGGAAGTAGGAGCTGATGCAGAAGCCATGAAGGGATGTTCTTTACTGGCTTGCTTCCACTGGCTTGCTCAGCTTGCTCTCTTATAGAACCAAGACTACCAGCCCAGAGATGGCACCACCCACAAGGGGACCTCCCACCTGATCACTAATTGAGAAAATGCCTTACAGCTGGATCTCCTGGAGGCATTTCCCCAACTGAAGCTCTTTTCTCTGTGATAACTCCAGCTGTGTCAAGTTGACACAAAACTAGCCAGAACAAGGAAAAGAAGGTCCCATACAGGCCCAAAGTGGGATCCAGCTAAAGGAGAGGCATTAAGGTCTGATACTATTTCTGAGGGTATGAAGGGCTCATAGAAAGGACCTATCATGACTGCCCTCCAAAAGACCCAACAAGTAGCTGATAGAGTCGGATGCAGATATTTGCACCCAACCAATGAACAGAAGCTGCTGAACCCTGTGGTTGAATTAGGGAAAAGATGGAAGAAGCTGAGGAGAGCAACCCTTTAGGAGGACCAGCAGTCTCAATTAAACTGGCACCCCTAGAACTCTCATAAATTGGTTTTCTTCAAATTATTTATCTGTTTTTCTGTACTAGCTTTAAATTTAACATGCCATAGTATTTTTTTTTGTCAGTGTAAGAGTCAGGGTTCTCAACAGAAAAAGAAATAATAGGATGTGTGTGTATGTGTGTGTGTGTGTGTGTGTGTGTGTGTGTGAGAGAGAGAGAGAGAGAGAGAGAGAGAGAGAGAGATATTTAAGAATACATGGCAACCCCAAGAAATATGCTTTAATACTTGTGAAGAAATGAACATGTGAGTAAGAGTGAGGGCAAGAAGACAGGAACAAAATTTTAAGTTGTTTTCTTTTACTTTAATCTAAAGCCACTGTTCACAAACTTACCAATGCTGGAACACTTTAATACATTCCTCATGTTCTCATTTCTCATGATCCCCAACAAAAACTTACTTTTGTTGCTTCTTTCTAACTGTAATTTTGCTACTTTTATGAATCATAATGTAAATGGCTGATACGCCACCCCTACAAATGACTGATTTCAATGTGACAAGAGGAAAGGGGAGTGGATGAAGAGAAATGCAGGGAAAGGATGAAATGGAAAAAAAAGAACTGATGATTCTTTACTTATTAATTTATTTCAGATAAAAATAATTTACATTTGAATGCAAAATACAGAATTTATTGAACAAACAAAATTAAATATAGGACAAAGTCATTGCACAAAAAGCATTTTGAATCAGGAAAGTCTTAAAAATGAAATTCTCATTCAATACAAAGTTGAATGTATGAGAGTACTTATCACTTATTAAATATTAATTCTAGGTATACATGTCTAACACAAATTTGAAAGTCATTCATTGTAATACACTATTAAAGGGAAAAGTGCAAAAATTATTCTATAGCCTCTTCTACTGACTTAGACCCATCATTCACTTCTATCTTGTGAATGATTACATTTTTCAGGTCCATACGAACTAAAGGAGACAACCTCTTTTAAACCTTAAAACAAACAAACAAACAAACAAACAAAAACTGCCATAAAATCATGTGGCTGTCATTTCAATCAATGGTTAAAATAAACGTTAGTCATTTAAGATAATGCATATAGCAAAATTATCTCATACTACTCTTATTTAAATCACTACTAGAATTTTAGTAGAGTCAATATGCAATAAAAAAGGATGAAAAACACATCAGACATAATCATGAAAAAGGAAATCATAACACTGTAATTATAGAGCTAATGTTTCCATAGAAACCAACAAAGTCATAGTGCTCTAAAGGAGAATTAAAAAGAAAAGGAAAAAGAAAAATCTGTCAGAACTAAGATTTCAGCAAAGATAAGATAACAAACTTGATGCAATTAAAGACCAAACAAGCATTTAAAGGTTAACGACTAATGCAAAACACAGTGGGATTTACAAGTGTTTCAAAGTACATGAAGTGCTTTGATGCATAAGTTTGCTGAATGTTTACTAAGAAATTCACGAAGCCATGACATAGGAAATGTAGAACAATATAAATAAATTTATTTGTACATATTACTTGTTTGAGAGGTAGGTACATCGAAAGTATTGGTACTTCCTGTAATGATCAATAGGGTAATATAACTAATATTTTTAATAAACATTGCAGAAAATTATGTTTTGAAATTAACATAGAAAATAAAGGAATGCCTTTTCACAGATATTCATTCAAGAAAAAATCCTACATCTGAAAATTAGAGTGTGGGGGTCATTATTGTGTAGCTTAATCGTATGTCAGTATTAGGTTGAAATATTTGAGAAGAATGGCATTCATTTTTATTCCTAATATATAAAATTGATACTTCTAAGTAAATGGAAATGATAGTCGCCCTAGATTTTGATAAACTGCCAAATATGTTGATTTATGTGTGTTTAGTAGGCTTCGGTCAAGAGGATATAATCAGTAAGGAAAGCAACAAGTTCACAAATGGAAACTGGAATAGGCATCTGTGGAAGAGAACACTGTCGTGTCAAAAGTCTAATTCTTTCTCTCATTTCTTGAACCCAGCATTAAAATATGTATATTCTAATCATAGGAATATAATAACTTTAACTACTAACCTCTGTTAAATTCAGAAATATAAATAAATTCTCCTTAGATTATTTTTTCTTCTTAAAAATACTGTTTTATAGATAAAATATTACATCTATTTTCCTATAGCTTTTTTTTTTTTACCAGTTTTTGTAAGTTTTAGATGTTTTGTAAATTTAGTGTGTACTTGGTTTGATTTCTACATTCTTTTTCTGATTTCTACTTGTCAACCTAATCATAAATCATTACTTTGTATATATTATGATTTATTGATATTCCATGATGTACATCAATGTTAGGTCTATTATATGAGTTTCTCTGTGGGTTTTTTTTTTTTTTTGCTTACTTTCACAAATAAATTTAAAGGCCTAACAGTATTCCAAGAAAGTAAGTTTCCAGCAAAATTTCAAATTGTTTTAAAAAAAACTATGAATATATCATTGTGCCATTTACTTTTCTGTGTAAGAATGTCATGATTTTTAGAGATAATTATAAATTTTGATTACTCTTCAAGTACAAAGTGTGTTTAAATTACTTCCTCTAACTTTTAAAAATCATCTCTACATTATGAAGTTATTTTTAGTGCTTTTCTTACACATACATTATTCATGTTTAACCCACAAAGCATACTCAATAATAAATATTTTGGCTCATCTTTTGTTTATCATAATCTAACTCACAATAATATTTTTCTTGGAATCATCAAGATTTTGGTTTAATTGTTCTTCTTTCTTTCTGTTTTTTTTTTTTTTTTTTTTTTTGTATGTGGATACCTAGCTTTCCATTTCTGTGTATGAAGACATTGTTTTAATTTTACTTTATTTTATTTGTGAGGTTATAATATAATTACATAATGTCTCTCCTCCATATTCCTACCTCCAACCCTTCCTTATACTTTTCTTCTTTCTTTTAAATTCATGACATGTAAAGTTTTGTTCCATAATACATATATATATATATATATATATATATATATATATATATATATTCATAAATTCCTGCTAAGTCGGAATAATGTCACTTGTATGTATGTCTTCAGGACTAACCACTGTATATTGGTTAGACAATTGGTGTGATCATCCCTTGGGATGACTCTCTCTCTCTCTCTCTCTCTCTCTCTCTCTCTGTGTGTGTGTGTGTGTGTGTGTGTGTGTGTNCTCTCTCTCTCTCTCTCTCTCTCTCTCTCTCTGTGTGTGTGTGTGTGTGTGTGTGTGTGTGTGTCTCTCCAGTGCTTATTTAACTGGATATTTGTATAAGATTGAGGCCTGTTGGTCTTTTCCATTTCTACTTTATTATATCTATTCATTTTTTTCCTGGTTCAGCTCATGTCCAAGCAGTCATGTTGGTAAGAGTTTAAGGGTGCAGCTTCTGACTTTTCAAGAAGACACTGGCTCAAAGTAACTCCCTGATTTTCTGACTCTGACAATCTTTCTGTTCCCTCTTCCATTGTATTCCTTAAGATTTAGTCAATGTGTAGTCCTATTGCCTTTTCTAAAGTCTGTTTGCTACACATCGCTCAACACTTGCCATTTTTCACATGGCAATAAGCAACATAACTGAAGGTTCACAACAACACATCCATATTAATTTAGAAGAATGTGTAAAGTGTTCAGATTACCTTCAGTTGTTCAGTTCCATTCAGGTTGCTGTCACCTGCATAGAAGCTGGGCATTAACATTCTGAGCTTAATTTTTTTTCTTCAATAGAAACTATCAATTAATATGCTGATATACAAGGCAAAGACCAAAGGATAAGACTAAATACAGTTGAATCCTGATAATTAGCATCTCTGAAGATTGATTTAAGACATAATCATTTTCTGAAGAGATTATATATATGCATGCTTGTGCACAAGTACCTTTTATTTTCCTGAAATAATTGTCTCTGAGGCTTATTCCCTTAGTAAGATAACTTAGGCCTAGTCCTGGAAGCTTCTGACCTTTATAGAAACAAAAAGGAATTTTAACATATGTAGTAGAGTTCCAGTGTTTTGAAACTCTGGAGACTGTCTATGGTTTTAGAGTTTCATAATTGAAAGACAGGGGAAAGAGAGAAGTTAGAAAGAGAGAGAGACCAGCCATGGCCATGAGGAAAGAAGGGGGAAGAGAGAGAGAAAAGAGGGCTAGAGAATAAGAGAGGCAAAAGCTTAGGGAGAGAGGTGGGAAGGGAAAGAGAGAGAGAAGGAGAGTTAGAGAGTAAGAAAGCTTAAAAAGAGTGAGGAGCAGCCAAGCAGCCCCTCTTATAGTGGGCTGGCTATCTTGCTGTTGCTAGGCAACTGTGGTTAGGAGTCTAGCCAGAATGACAAAAGCTTGGGACATTATCTACATGACTGCTAGCCACACACCACCCTTGTGGGAACTATGGGGGCAGTAACATTGACAGGAGCCAGGGGTCCAGGAGACATGATCGAATACCTTCCTTCCCATGTAGATGGAAATTAACACCCATCAAGTACCAATGGGGTTCAAAATCTCAGCTTGACTGGAGACCATGCTGTCTGTGCATAGCCCATTGCCCCACAATATCATGCTAGGGAGAATGTAGAAGAATGGGGAACACTTACTGAGAATGGGAGGAGTATAAATTTGCCCAGCTACTATTGAAATCATAGGAAGCTACTATGGAAATGGCTGTTCCTCATGATCCAGTTATAAACCTAAAGAACTTCACATCCGACTTTCAGAGATGTTTGCTTATTCATGTTCATCATGTCTCTACTCAGAATAGCCAGAAATTGGATACAGACAAAAGAGTCATCGACAGATGCATAGAAAAGAAAAATGTTTCATTACACAATGGACCATTATATAGCTGTTAAATGAAACTGTAAAATTTGCAAGTAAATTGAGATAGAAAACAATCATATACAGTAAGGCAAATCAGACCCACAAAGAAAATATTCTGTATTTTTTCTTACATATAGGTGCTAGGTTCTAAGACTTTGATAGGTGTGCTACAATGAAAAACTGGAGTGAAAGATTAAATTGTGAGAAGTAGAAAAGAGGGTTTTGGAAGGAATGTGGGAAGAGTCAACTAAACAAATCTTCTATTACCGAGTAAAACCTTCAATGCCAGAACTGGTTTACATGAAGTTCTAATCTTCTGGCTCCCCAGTCTAGGGCTCATTTTGCCTTCATCTATATCTAGCCTTTTATTTCTCTGCAACCAGGCCCTGTACCACTGTCCCAGTATAAACTTCCTTCTTTTCAGTGCTATCCTCTAAAATAGCTTCCCTTTCCTGTCTGTTCTCATGAAAGTTGGGCATTTCCCACTCGGACAAGCCTTTCTCTGATTTGCCACTTTGTCTACTCCTCAATTAGACATCACATTCAAACATGGCTACTTCCTTCTACAAACTAACTTTACCTTCTTCTTCTTCTTCCTTTTTTTTTTTTTTAAATCAAAGGTGTGTAATAACCAGGTAGAGGAATTTAAGGTATGTGCTAAGGTTGAGTGAGCCACAACAAAAATAAGAACAGGTTTTGTTTTGTTTTGTTTTGTTTTTAAGGAAAACTAACACAGTCTTGGGGTTCACAGTGTGGTCATATATCCTGTAACATGCTTGTCTCTGTACAGGCAAGTCAACATGGGTGTCCTTGTTTGTGAAGACCTTCAGAAGATCTTGGATTCCCAGGAGCTAGAATTAGAGTTGTAAGTAGCTGAAAATTGATACTGGGAACTGAACTCAGGTCTTCTGTAAGATTGGGGCTTATCCAGAACGGCAAGTCTCCGTTCCAGCACTGGGATACATAATATTCAGCTACAAAATATAGTTGAATATTTAAAGTATTATTAATACAGAAATATTTTTAAATTTTTAATTTATTTATGCTTTTAAGATATCACAGAGAGATCCTAAGGATTGGCATCTTGTGGCAATATGGAAGCCTAAGAAAATAAGCCAGGATGCCATTGGTAACGGGTAGCCTTGCAAACACTGGGACGCTGGAAATGCCAGGACTATGGAGAAACTTCCAAGGACAGCAGTGTGGGTGCCAAGGACCTGACCTGAGGCTAGAAGGTAAGCTAGATATATGTGCTGCAGATGACAGAGACAAAGAAGTGGAATTTCCCAGGTCCTTTGAACCCCTGGGGATTATTAGTGATTCCCAGATGTTCAGCACTGAACATTTTACACTGTTGAAATTTTTTAAGTAAGTATGTAACCCATTTTGTTTGTCTGTTTATTTTTAAAGATACCATGGTTGATCTACTCCATATATTTAAAGAAAACTCAGGTACTCTTAATTTGTTGTTTGCATATTTATAATTCTTGACATTAGTGTTTTTTTCAGAGAATTTGACTTTGGAGTGTTGAAAAGGTTTAAAGTTTTCTTTAAACTTTATTATTTTTTATATTATGTGAATGAATGTGTCTTCTCCGTGTATACCTGTGTGCCACATGAGTACATTAATATAATAGAATTTTTAAAGGCTGGGAGAAATTTTAAGGTATATAGTATTAAAACATAATTGGGATGCTTACATAAAATCTTAGGAATGTATAATAAAGGAAATACTCTGATTTAATATTGATGCATTTTCTTTTTTGATTACTGATGTGAGAAGGCACACTCCCATGTAGGTAGTGTTTCCTTTAGGCAGAAGGCCCTGTGTTGTATAAGAAAGCAAGCTGAAAAAAACGTGGAAAGAAACCTGTTAGAAGCTTTCCTGCATAGTTTCTGTTTCTGCCCCTACTTCAGTTCTTTCTCTGACTCCCTCAGTGATTGACTATAATTTTGATATAAAAAACAAATGAACCTTTCCCTCCCAAGTTATGTTGATCATGGTGTTTAGCACAGCAATAGAAAGCAAATCAAGACAGTAACTATTCATTGCTTATATAATCTTAGGGCATGAACTCATGAAGCATGTTAACTTTTGAGCTTCCTGAGGACTGAAAGCTTGCTTTCTTTCTTTCTTTCTTTCTTTCTTTCTTTCTTTCTTTCTTTCTTTCTTTCTTTCTCTTTCTTTCTTTCTTTCTTTCTTTCTTTCTTTCTTTCTTTCTTTCTTTCTTTCTTTCTTTCTATTTCTTTCTTTCTTTCTATTTCTTTCTTTCTCTTTCTTTCTTTCTTTCTTTCTTTCTTTCTTTCTTTCTTTCTTTCTTTCTTTCTATTTGTGAGCAATTTGAGTCTTGGGAGCTTCAATCCTCCATTCCATTGTGGCTGTTTCAACTCTGAAGTAACAGCTGCATGACACAGCCTGAGTACTCACATGGTAGTTGCTACAGGGACAGTCCCTGATGGGATTATTTTCTATAAAATAAATGTTGCTTGTAGAATTGTTTCTTTTAATAAACCTAGAAACACCTGCAGAATCAGATACTTTCTCATATATTTTAGAAAATACTTACTTCATTAGAACACCTAAGAACATTTTCATTCAAGAATAAATATTAAAACGTATAAAATTTCCCTATAACTGAATGCAAATACAATTATAGTAAGGTGTCAGTTTTACTCCTGTTTTAATGAATTTACATTGTATTAGTAACTAAATTTGATTATTTTGTTGCTGTTCTTTCCCAGCATTTTCACAATGGTTACAAATTCCAACTTGTTTCTAATTATTCATAACTCTACTTAATATCCTTATTCTAGCATCTTTAATTTAATTCATTTTCCCAACATTTTGTGATACTAAAAATGAAAACGTTTCATCAAATAAATAAAATGCCAAAGTGTCTGAAACCAGCTTTGTGAGCTCCTTTGTTATCATCACACCGGTGATATACCCACCATGTCTTCTAGTTCTTATGGCATAGGGAATTTGTTTTATTTCATATTGACAGTTAATGATTTTAATTGCTCTCTGACATGTGTTCTGAAAGTTGCTTTAAATGTAATTTCTTGTAGCAGTGAACTAGATGGACCTTTCTACTCTGTAATCTCTGGGTTAAGCAAAGCAATATGCTCAGGGCTGTGAGCTTTCTGTAGATATATTGCTGGGGGCAGAAATCATGGCTAGCCTCTATGGCCTTCTTGGCTTCAACATATACTAAGTCTGCTTTGGGAAAGTAGGCAGGAGATTAGAGGCTAGAAAAATATTCTTATTATGTATGGGAACTTTCACTTGTGTTCTTTGTGCCTTGAACAAATCAATAAACAACAATTTTAAAAATGAAACTAAAAAGCTAGTTGAAAGTTTTGTCCATGAGCTGGGCCTACACCTGGAATGGGTTTGATTGGAAGAAGGGTCATTAATGGGAAGCAAATTTAGCCAAATGAGAATGCACCACTGAACAAGTACAAGGAAATCAAGATAAAGGAGCTTCTACAACCAATTCTAAGAAACTGATTGGGTTTATGTGTATACAATATTCATTTCTAATGTAGAGAAAAGGTACCTCAGACCCAAAAGGACGTGCGTGATATGTACTCACTAATAAGTGGACATTAGTTTTTTTTTGAAGGTATAGAATACCCAAGATATCCAAGATACAGTATACAGAACTCAAAAAGATCAATAGGATGAATGGCCCAAGTGAGGATGCCTCAGTCCCACGTGGGAAGGAGAACAAAGCAATCACATATATGGAGGAAGGGAGGGATTTGGGAGGAAAAGTGGACAGGGGGTGATGGGAGCAGGAAACCTGATCTGGTATTGGATGAGGGAAAAGAACTGAAGCCATGAGGGGCAGCAGAAAAATGGAAACAGGCAACCTCAGGAGGTAGGAGGTTGTGGGGACCCTCCAGAATGCACCAGAGACCTGGGAGGTGAGAAAAATCTCAGGACTCAAAGATAAAGTAACCCACAGATTGGCAACTTATAGATCCCAAATCCAGCAGGAAGACAGGGCATCAAATGAGGAAGGGGGTTGTCATTCCACAGTAAAAACTCTGACCCTAACTTCCTGTCTGAAAGAATTGCAGGGATGGAAATGGAGACGAGTCTATGGAGAAAAGGTCCAATGACAGGCCCAAAGAGGGATCCAGGTCAAGGAAGGACCCAAGACTTGTCACTATTACTGAAGGTATGGAGTACTCACAAAAATGGGCCTAGTGTGATGACACTTCTGAAGAACCAACAAGCAGCTGAAAGAGTCAGATGCAGATATTTACACGAAACCAATGGACAGAAGCTTCTGACCCCTATGGTAGAATTAGGGAAAGGTTGAAAGAAGCTGAGGAGGAGGGTAGCCTAAACCTCAAGAGACTGGAGGCGTCAGGGAGTTTAGAGGTCAGGTGGGGTAGGGGTGTGTGTGGTGTAGACATCCTCTTAGAGACAGGGTGTTGGGGAGGAGGTTATGTGTTGTGGAACAGTTGGAGGGTGGGCATGACGGGGGGGAATACAATCTGGAGTAAATAAATAAATAAATAGAAAGAGTCAAATACAATCTGGAGTGTAAATAAATGAATAAATAAATAGAAAGAGACAAATACAATCTGGAGTGTAAATAAATAAATAGAAAGAGACAAAGCATATACATACAAGCAACAGTAAGAACAAAACAAAACACAAAACCTTCCAGTTCAAAAAATAATAATAATAAGGGTGATAAGTAAAATACTAGGAGAAAAGAACCAGAAATGCCTATATGACACTTATATACCCGAATGTGTTTTGTTTTATGTATTTAATTTATATTGTCATAAAATCATTAGATCCTAGTTAGAGAAAGTTGAATAAATGGAACTTTATAAATACTGAGTGCTAAAAGGAAAACAGAAGATGACATGTGAAAATCCATATATGTTTGTCAAGATCTTGGAATTTGGTTATTTGTTGATATTAATTTAGTAAAATTCATTTGTACTTGCGGTATTTCTTCATTTTAAGTTGCTCAATGGAATTGTTGCTGACAAGACTAGACTTGGAAAACATAGAGTGATACTTGGATGATGTGTAATGATAATGAGAAGAGAGAGAAAATGCTGATTTAACTAGTAATGATGGTTAAAGAAAATATTCCACAGAAGGGAAATATTATGTTTGTCCTTTACATTACAAAACTATGAATTTAACTGTATTATATAGAACAAAGAATTTTTGTCTTATGTAAATAAATAGAACTTATTTAATAACCATATGGGATAAGAAATCATCTCCTTAGTTATATATACATATTTTATAAAGTGGGGCCAATTGCCAGAATAAATAGTATGTATAATTTATTCATGAAATATTAATATAGTAACATTATTTAAACTTCTTTTTTAACTTATTTTATTAGATATTTTCTTCATTTACATTTCAAATGCTATCCCAGAATGTCCCCTATACCCACCCCCCAACCCTGATCCCCTGCCCACCCACTCCTGCTTCTTGACCCTGGCATTGCCCTGAATGGGGCATATAAATTATGCAAGACCAAGGGGCATTTCTTTCCAATGATGGCTGACTAGGCCATCTTCTGCTATATATGCAGCTTGAGACACGAGCTCTGGGGGTACTGATTAGTTCATATTGTTGTTTCACCTATAGGGTTGCAGACCCCTTCAATTCCTTGGGTAATTTCTCTATCTCCTCCATTGGAGTCTCTGTGTTCTATCCTATAGATGAATGTGGGGATCCACTTCTATATTTGCCAGGCATTGGCATAGCCTCACAGAGATAGCTATATCGGTGTCCTTTCAGAAAGATCTTGCTGGCATATGCAATAGTGTCTGCATTTGGTGGCTGATTATGGGATGGAACCCCAGGTGGGGCAGTCTCTGGATGGTCCATCCTTTTGTCTTAGCTCCAAACTTTGTCTCTGCCACTTCTTTCATGGGTATGTTATTCCCTATTTTAGAGAGGAATGAAGTATCCACGTGCTTGTCTTCCTTCTTAATTTTCTTGTGTTTTAGAGATTGTATCTTGGATATTCTAGATTTATAGGCTAATATCCACTTATCAGTGAGTGCATATCAAGTGAGTTCTTTTGTGATTGGGTTACCTCACTCAGGATGATATCCTCCAGATACATCCATTTGCCTAAGAATTTTATAAATTCATTGTTTTTAACAGCTGAGTAATATAAATGTACCACATTTTCTGTATGCATTCCTCTGTTGAGGGACATCTGGGTTCTTTCCAGCTTCTGGCTATTATAAATAGGGCAGCTATGAACATAGTGGACCATGTGTCCTTATTACCAGTTGGAACATCTTCTGGGTATATACCTAGAAGAGGTATTACTGGATCTTCTGGTAGTACTATGTCCAGTTTTCTGAGGAACCGCCAGACTGATTTCCAGAGTGTGTGTACAAGCTTACAATCCCACCAGCAATGGAGGAGTGTTCCTCTTTTTCCACATCCTTGCCACCATCTGCTGTTCCATGAGTTTTTGATCATAGCCATTCTGACTGGTGTGAGGTGATACCTCAGGGTTGTTTAGATTTGCATTTCCCTGATGATTAAGGATGTTGAACATTTTTTCAAGTGCTTCTCAGCCCTTCAGTACTCCTTAGTTGAGAATTCTTTGTTTAGCTCTGTACCCCATTTTTAATGGGGTTATTTGAATTTTGTAGTTTAGCTGCTTGACCTCTTTGTATATATTGGCTATTAGTCCCTATCAGATTTAGGATTGGTAAAAATTCTTTCCCAATCTATTGGTGGCCTCTTTGTCTTATTGACAGTATCTTTTGCCTTACAGAAGCTTTGCAGTTTTATGAGGTCCCATTTGTTGATTCTTGATCTTACAGCACAGGCCATCGCTGTTCTGTTAAGGAACTTTTCCCCTGTGCCCATTTCTTCCAATAGTCACTGTAATTTTTAAAGATAATGTTAACACTTGACATTCCACTTAATATTAAAACAAACAGTATAACAAATTCTAGGACCTCATTGTCAGTTAGGATGTGGTCCAAGTACTTTATCATGATACATTTAATTCATGGTGACAGACACACTCTTTTAGCGAAGGGTTCTTTAGAACTATGGAATGAAATATATATATGAATAGCTTACAGGTTATGGTCCCACTACTCAAACAATGGCTGACTCCCTATAGAAAGCCCATGGATCCAGTAGTTGTTCAGTCCACAGGCTGGATGTCTCAGGTGGACTTCATTGTACACTGGAATCCTAAAGACATAGGTTCTAAAGCCAGTGAAGGAAGGGGCTTGTAGGTAAGATCAAGGCAAGCAGGCAAAGAGCAACCACCAGAAGGAGTGGCCAAGATAGAATGTCAATATTACCACCTCAAAAGATGCAGCTTTAGGTTGGGTCTTCCCATTTCAAACAAATCAATCAAGAAAAATCCCTAACAACTGTACCTAGACATTTGGGAGTAATGAATCCCAGAAGTAGTCAAATTGATGACCATCACACTCATTCTAGAAATAGTGATTTAGCAGAATGTAGTGGATGGAATGATTTCTATTACCTGATTGTAAACTTAGTAGAAAGAATTGTGGAATGAGAGATGGAGACTGGGTTCAACCCTTAGCTCCATCTAAAGCTATATATATATATATATATATATATATAACATTTGCAAGCTATTCAAGCTATTCTACTGATTGTTGAGAGCACAATAGACTTTTTGATGATGTCCATTGAAAAATGATAAAACGGCTTCTATAAAAGTTGCAAGAAATAGGCTTTTTACAACAGAACACACATAGAAACTAATTTCTCACTCATGTCAAACTACCTCCATGGTAGATTACATACAAGAAGCCACAGAATATGTGCGACAGTATTCCTGTATTGCTTTCTTAGTCAGAATAGGGGTACATTCTAAAACAATGCCATGTGACTTCTTTGCCTTGCTACTTTCATTCTTCTGTTAATATATTTAATTCAGTGTTTATTTTTCAAAGCCAAAAAGGTATATCAGTTATATTCTATATTTTTAATCTAGTAAATGAACATTTTTTCATTGTATTTACCATAACCTATTGTAATATTGTGTTTTTTCACAAGTATAAAAATGTAGATAGTGAAAATATTGATTCTTCTTAGAATGGGATAATGAACACACAATTCTCAATAATATCTCATTGTGATACTACAGAATTTTATCTTTAAAATTTAAAGTTAAATGCATTTTGAAGAATTGCTTAATATTAACTGTAAGTTTTTCTACTCAGAGTCATTTAAAATTATATAATTACAATTTCACTTAGAATCATACAATGATTCAAAGTCATTAGAAGCTACCAATGGATTTATCATGCAAAGATTCATCAAGAAAGACACATTTCTTAATTTTGAATAACTAGTTCATTACCACATTTCCAATAAAGAACATTATATTAAGAATTTAGCAACAACAGTATCCTTCAGTTTTATATTAACTACCTTACTGTATAGAAATATTAAGAACTATTAATATGAATTTAATTCAGCAAATATAAAATAAAAGGTAAACAAGTGTAGGAATCAAAAATAATCTAAAAGGTTCACATCACTGAAGTGTTCAGTAACAAAATATCCAGTTAGGAGGTCAGAGGGAGAAATTAAAGTCATCATACATAACATACTTACTAATACATCAAAACTTATAAATTTGCTTCAATCTCACTTCTCTCTTCTTTGAACTCGAGATTCCACAAGTAGTTAACTGTAAACTCTCAACTCCATGGAGAATTTGACTGTGTGATTCTGTTTTCCTACAATTATGGCTTTTAACTTTAAATAACTCCTCAGAGTTGGTATACAGCAAGATAAACCATCTATATGTCCTCACGATAGCTTTATTTATGGTTAAGTAAACCTTTATATATTAAAGTTGACTCAATACTTGTGTTTTATTCTTTCTTTGGCATCAACTCCCTGATGGAGAATGTGGAGGGGAGAAATGAAGATTAACTTAACTCTGGCTAGGTAGTAGTGATGGCTAGGCAGGTTCCATTCTATTTTCTTTGAACCCGTTGGTATGCAGCTACTCTTTCCTGTCAGAATGATGAGCTCATTAAAAGTGTCCACACAATTTCTTAGGCAGCTATTAAAAACTATCTTAAGCTTATCTGATCCACCCTCTTACACAGGCATCTGAGGGACCAAGGCGCAATAGTTTCCCTATAACCTCTATTCATAGGTTATCACATCAACTTCTTTGCCAGATAAAGTAATTCCATTCTTGAAAAAATACATGGATGAGTATTCATTCACCTTTAGCATTGTGACTTCTTGAATATAATCAGGAAAACTAATAATTATCTTCTGATTTCTGAGGGATTTGCAGCAGTGACAAATTTAGTTTCTGCTTTGGAACAACCTTGTTTTCTTTTATTCTTTAGATTTTTAAATGATGCTTACAAGTAAATATAAGTGTATGTGTGCATATATGTGCACATGCATATAATATGTATGTATATATAAATGATTTACTGACTGTAGTCCAGCTCTGCATTATGATTGGATTAGATGATGGTTTCAAAATATTTCAATATGCAAATATCAATCTGTACTATAAAAGGCAGGATTATTCATTTTAAAATATTTTGTTACTTTGTAACATATATGAATATTGTATTTATATTACTATTCTGCCCTTCATTTCACCTCCTGCATGTACTTCTAACTCCCCCTCATATTCCTGTCCTCATATTCTTTATTTATTAATTGTTATTATTGCACACACATATGTCTCACTTTCTCTCTTTCATACACACATGAAAAAATATATATATATATATTTGTTTGAGTGCAGGAATGTGTGTGTGTGTGTGTGTGTGTGTGTGTGTGTGTGTGTGTATCAACCTGCTGAGTCCCAGATATGTTGTATTTAAGGGTTTCCCTTGGGAATGGACAATGTGTCAAGGATTCATCATAAAAGATAAATTCCCTCTAATCCATAGGATATTAATTAGGTGTAGCTTTTTAACTAGGTTGAGAGATTTACTCCTTCCAATTGACATGTCAAAGGGTGTTATTTTTCAGGTCTTGTTTAGCCACCCACATTTCTGAGACTGAGATACTGCATCCCTGTCATCTATAGAAGGCACTGTCTAGTCTTAGTAATCCTGGTCCTCTGGCTCTTACAATTTTTCCACTTTCTCTTCCTCAATGTTCCCTGAACATTCTGCATGTCATTGTTTGAAATATTCATGTTGACTTCCACATGTGTTCATGTGTGTGTGGGCATTCAAGTATATGCTTGTACCTGTAGTAAACACAAAAGGATGGCACATTACCTAAAGCCAGAGTTAAATGGAATTAAAGCTACTTGACTTCAGTTCTAAAAACTACATTCTGGATTTCTGAAAAATTGGCAAGGGTCATCTCATCAAACCATGAGTATTTTAAGATAGAACTTAAAATTTTACATTGCAGAAAATTAAAAAAAAAACTTTGATTAATAAGACTGACCACTACATTTAAATTTCACAGTGTTTTCTAGCTTACATCCATTTTACTCATTCCATTCACTTACAAACAAATTTGTAAAAAGTTGAACAAATATTTACTCTGCTAGGGAAAACAGCTCTGTTCTCTCTTGAAGGTAGCCATGGAGAAAAAGTGTCAGTGTGGGCAAGACTTGGTTTCTTGAGAGGTTAGTGTTGCTTTCTGTAATAAGGTATACCTATTTTGACTTTAACTTACTCTGATGCCAGAAGCCGCAGGCCTCTGGGCCTATTGGCACTCATTGCTAACAGTGTGGACGAGGTAGGGATTAAGTAAAAGATTTATTGTTGGTGCTCTTTCCTCTGTCCAGGCAACAAGGAGCATCTTACTAACTTGGCTGGTTGACACTTTGTAATCCAGAAAAGTAAGATGAAATCACTCACAGGAAAAACACATGCATGCCAGTGAAAAATGTCCATCTCACCTTTTATTTGGTGTTTTCAGCGTATTATAGCTTTTAGACATATATTCACACACACACACACACACACACACACACACACACACACTCTGGCCAGTTCCAGTCATCTGCCTCATCAACTTCACAAGTGTTCATTAATGCTTGCATATGCATATTCTTTCATATGTACATATAAACAAACAGACATATACATTAGAATGGATGGATAGATGGATAAATGGATGGATGGATGGGGAAGAGGACCCTGCCCACGCCCACCAAGCCATCAACTTGATTTCTATTCTTTGAATTTCTAATACCTTCTTGACAAAAGTTCTTAGAAAACTACTTTAGAGATAAAATTTTACATAAAATGGGAGTTAAATAAGGATGTTGATATTAATTTCAAAGCAGTGTTTCATTCTGTATGATGAGTATAAGTTAAAAGCAACAGTTTTTACAGGACTTTGTCTTATTATAGCACTTACCTATGGCTTTATCCTTAGACCTAAAGGTTTTTCCCTGTATACAAATTTGTTCCTTTTAGTGTGATTATTAAAGCTCTCTAGATTTCTCATTTTTCAGCCTTTACTTTTTATTATGAGGAATGAGCACAGTCTATTTGTAATTCTAACATTTCTTTTACATCTTTCCATTAAAGCAACTAAAACCAACTCTAAAATGTTTCTTCCTAAAAATTATTTGAGTCAAATCATGAATTCTATAGAACCATTAATTCATGAAGTTCACCTTTATTTGATCTTCAGGAAATCTTATAAATAGAAAAGGATAATGTCCAGGAAATATTATATTAATTTAATAATGACAGCAAAGGCATATCAGCTGCAAGAAGCAATCCTTTGATGAAGTCTCTTTGATACCTTACCTCATAGAGCTCACCCATCACAGACCATGTGAAAGTCATGGCCCACCTTCAGGAAGGAAATCTGTTAGCCTTAGCCTGACTTAAATGGTCCTTGACAAAAGTCAATATACATAATATTTTAAATATTTATAATTAATGTCTACTAAGACAGAAATTTCAAGAATATGGCAAGTTGTTAACATTGACACTTTGAACATTCATTGTGCTCAGAACTGCCACCCCTGTATACAATAGAAACTTATGCCTTCATTTTTGCCACCAACTTACTACCTGTAACACTAAACTTCTTTCTCAGTTGTATCAATTATTAAAATGCATTCAAACTATAATAAATGATCTTTGGAAAAAATCATGCCACCTTCCTGTAATATTCACAGGTCTAGTGTTCCCATAAAAGTTGGATTCTGAGCAATGATGTTCATTTTTAATTTTTGAGCCTTGAATAAATAATATAAAATAATTTTAGAAATATTTTGAATATAGATAATTCAAACATCAAGGATGTGCCTTTATTTAAAAAGCATCATTTTAAATCCATAAAACAGTTTGTGTATTTACACATTAGTAACAATTATTTTCCTTACAATTGATTTGTAAAATGACATATTGCTTTTCATGCTGGACTGCTTCCATGACAATGTGAGTCCTGATAAAGAATGGAAAATTGTTGATTTAACACTTTTTGTCCTCTCCATCTGCTTGAGAAATGCACTTACCCTATTCCATATCAGCTTCATGTCACTTTCCTGTCACAGAAACAACTTTATAATTTAAATTATAAGAAATAATGACAATTTTGTCTATTCTAATATCCCTGGGTGTACAGGGCAAAAATAATCATGTTAAAAATAGTTGACTTTTTTTTTTCTATTTCTGTGCTACAGACCAACAAATAAAACCATTATAGAAAACCAGAACCAAATAAAATGCAGAAATAGGGAGCCTGGTCCCAATGGATCTATTTACAAAACACTCCAGAATTTAAGGTTCAGGAAACACTCAAAAAAGGGAGTACTGGAAGACCAGAAGAGACAGATAATCAAAAGGTTAGTCGTATGAGTATATCTTCCAGGAATATCATTAGTTACATCCATCAAGTCTCAGGAACATGATAGCCCAAATGTGAGCTAAACAATGATGGCACTTTGATCCTGCCAAACTAGATAGAGAAAATTTTATGACATCTCAAACCTATACAAAGCCATGTAGGCAACCAAGGAGATCGGGGCACAAGAGAGGTGGTCATTCCTAGGGAAAAGCACACCAGTTCATTGCCCACTGACCAATAGTCTGCACTAAAATCAATATATGGATAAATAACATTATATGGACTCAAAATATATGGATAAATAACATTATATGGACTCATAAATAACATTATATGGAATAGATAGATAGATATGGAAATATATATGTGCATGCAATAACAATTAGTTTAAAATGAAGCCATTAATTTGAAGGAGAGAAGGGAGCCTTATATGGAAAGATCTGAAGGGAGAAAAGAAAAGGAAGAAGTATAATTAAATTTTAATGTCAACAATAAACAAACAAACCAATTAACAAACAAAAAAAGCACAAAGGCCTGAGTTCTGATGGCCTGAACCACATAGAAAGCCCTTGCATCTTTTGCCTGTCAAGTTGAACCAATACCCCAACGCTAGACAGACAGCAGAGAGGCAGTTTCCTAATGCATGCTGCCCTGAATTGATAGGCTTCTGTTGCAGAAAAGATTCCTGACCTTGTCTCAAAAGTAAATTTGAAGAATTAAGTCAGACCCTCCACAAGTCACACATTTACATGTATCCTCACATACACATCACGAGAATATTAACAATCACTTATATACCATACATACTTAGAGACAAACACGAGTATGTTGGAGATGGAGGAAGCAGTGATGATGGAGCATATGGAATGGTTGAAATTTAAGAAAAAGAGAAAGAAAAGAAAAAGGAGAAATTCATGTTCCCCATTCTTTCCTGATTATACATATGCATATATATGTAATATTTATTTTACATAATTATTTAATAAATACAATTTTATGTGTGTGCCATATGTATGTATGTATGTGTGTGTGTGTGTGCACGCGCACACGTGAGTCATTATGGTTATTATGGATGTTGATCAGGAAAGAGAAACATTTAGTGCCTGTTCTCCTTTGAACAATCTTTAATTAGAAAAGAATAGAAAAGAAAGGAAAAGAAAGGAAAGGAAAGGAAAGGAAAGGAAAGGAAAGGAAAGGAAAGGAAAGGAAAGGAAAGGAAGGAAGAAAAGAAAGAAAGAAAGAAAGAAAGAAAGAAAGAAAGAAAGAAAGAAAGAAAGAAAGGAAGGAAGGAAGGAAGGAAGGGAGGGAGGAAGGAGGGAAGGAAGAGATAAAGAAAAAAGAAAAAGAAAGAAAGAAAGAAAGAAAGAAAGAAAGAAAGAAAGAAAGAAAGAAAGGAAGGAAGGAAGGAAGGAAGGAAGAAAGGAAGGGAGGGAGGAAGGAGGGAAGGAAGAGATAAAGAAAAAAGAAAAAGAAGAAAGAAAGAAAGAAAGAAAGAAAGAAAGAAAGAAAGAAAGAAAGAAAGAAAGAAAGAAAGGAAGGAAGGAAGGAAAGGAAAATCAAAAACAAACAAAAATAGAAATGTACTAACTGCAAGAAGGAACTTGTTTTGAGCAGGAGTGGAGGGAGATAGGAGTAGATAATGTAGGGTGAATGTGAAATAAATTATGAAAATGTAATAATGAAACACATCGTTCTATCCAATAAAAATATAACACAACTTTTCAAATGTACCAGTATGAAATGGAATTAAAATTAAAACTGTAAAACATAAATTATTACTCATTTTGCTAACTTCTACAGTTTATAAGCCTTGTTTACTTTAATTGTACTCATTTTTAATCTGAGACATATTATGAAGATACTATTTGAAAATTCACATACTTAAAACTTGATGAGAATTCCATTCAATGCATTTTTTTATCATATTTACATGTACTTACTTGCCCGCCTAATTCCTATGAGTTCCCTATGCCACCAACTCCTCTTTTTTTTCTTTTTCTATCTTTTTCTATTTTTTCTTTTCCTTTTTCTTTTTCTTTTTTTTATATATAATCCATCTAGATAAGTATGTCTTGCCTTTTACACCTGGTGTGGGGCCATCCATTGCATGGATAACCTACCAAGGACCATGTCGCTAAGCAAATCTGACTTTAATTCCCTTCAGAAGCCATCAGCTGTCAATTGTTCTTCAGTTAGGCATATGGGTACATGAGCCCCTCTATGATATGTACTAACAGGCTACATGTTGATTTATAGTGATTATTTCTTGAGAAATAATGACAATTATAACTGCATTAAAACAAATATCTCATGAGGGCCGGAAAAATTTCTCAGTGGTGTAGGTCACACATGCTGCTCTTGCAAAGAACACAGACCTATGACCACGCATTCTGTTTGGGCACCTTATAACTACATGAAACTAAACTCTTGTACAGGATATTATTCTTTATACTTTGCCAACACCAGAATATAACCTCACACATACATATACCTAATGAAAAATTCAAATAAATGTTATTTTAAAGGACAAAAATCAATAGTTTTGAATTTTAAGGAATGTACTGAGTGATACTTGAAAAAAATCACTGACCTAATTCACTATGAAGGGGTTTGCAGCCCCATATAGGAGGAACAACAACATGAAGTAACCAGTACCCCCACAGCTCCCAGGAACTAAATGACCAACCAAAGAGTAAACATGGTGGGACTCGTGGCTCCAGCTGCATATATAGCAGAGGATGGCTTAGTCAGCCATGAATGGGGGAGAGGCTCTTGGTCCTGTGAAGGCTCTTATGCCACATTGTAGTGGAATGCCAGGGCCAGAAAGCAGGGGTGGGTGGGTTGGTGAATAGGGGGGTGGGGAGGGAAAAGGAGGTTTTCAGAGGTTAAGCCAGGAGAGGGGATAACATTTGAAATGTAAATAAAGGAGACTCCATTTCTGGTTCCAGACATCCAGCACCTTTCCCATCAGAGGAGAGCTGGTAAAAGAGCCATCTTTGCGAGAGGGCGGCCTGCAGAATGGACACAGCTTCTGGGAAAAATCCTGTTTCTGGCTCCAGTCATCCTGCACCTTTCTCGCCCAAGGAGAGGTGTCTCAAGGCCTGAGCCTGTAGGAGAGCCATCTGCTCTGGTTCTCATAGGCTCCAGTCTGCACTGGCTAGAGTGTGGACCACAGAAGATACACAGCTTTGGGACAGACAGAAGCAACCTAACTTCTGCGGCAGACCCTCTTTAGGGCTCTAGAAATTTGGGCAGCTTCCTCTTCAGAGGAAAGGTGGCCACCTGTGAGGGTTCTGTCTGACAGAGCAGGTGAGAGAGTCATATTGCATCCAGGGTCCCTCAGTGGCTAGACAGTGCAGGTGAGTGAATAAATGGCAGAGGCAACACATCATCTGGGACAGGCCATGTTTTGGTTCAACATCTTCAACCAGGAGGCATATTTGAACACCAGGCCTCTGTACACCTTCACTGCTAGAGGAGAGCTTCCCTGCAGAGAGAAATCTGACCACTGAAACTCAGGAGAGAGCTGGACTCCCAGGACTGCTGACAGAGGCTNACAGAATCACAGGAAGAACAAGCAGAAGCTTACATAGAGAACATGGGCACAACAATCAAAGAAAATGCAAAATGCAAAAAGATCCTAACTCAAAACATCCAGGAAATCCAGGACACAATGAGAAGATCAAACCTATGGATAATAGGAGTAGATGAGAATGAAGATTTTCAAGTTAAAGGGCCAGCAAATATCTTCNACAAAATTATAGAAGGAAACTTCCCAAACCTAAAGAAAGAGATGCCCATGAACATAAAAAAGCCTAAAGAACTCCAAATAGACTGGACCAGAAAAGAAATTCCTCCCGACACATAGTAATCAGAACAACAAATGCACTAAATAAAGACAGAATATTAAAAGCAGTAAGGGAAAGGGGTCAAGTAACATATAAAGGTAGGCCTACTAGAATTACACCAGGCTTCTTATCAGAGACTATGAAAGCCTGGACAGATGTGATACAGACCCTAAGAGAACACAAATACCAGCCAAGGTTACTATAACTAGCAAAACTCTCAATTACCATAGATGGAGAAAGCAAAGTATTCCATGACAAAACCAAATTCACACAATATCTATCCACGAATCCAGCCCTACAAAGGATAATAAAGGGAAAGCATCNACACAAGGACAGAAACTCCATTCTAGAAAAACCAAGAAAGTAATCCTTCAACAAACCTAAAAAAAAGCCAGCCACAAGAACAAAATCCCAACTTTAACAAC